>NW_022589768.1:4731969-4753025 GCF_004348235.1 Phoca vitulina | reverse complement strand
CCCCACATCTGGCACTCTGCTCAGCAGGAAGTCTGCTTTTTTTTTTTTAAGATTTTATTTATTTATTTGACAGAGAGAGACACAGCGAGAGAGGGAACACAAGCAGGGGGAGAGGGAGAAGCAGGCTTCCTGCTGAGCAGGGAGCCCGATGTGGGGCTCAATCCCAGGACCCTGGGATCATGGCCTGAGCAGAAGGCAGACGCTTAACGACTGAGCCACCCAGGTGCCCCAGGAAGTCTGCTTCTTCCTCTGCCTCTGCCCCTCTGCACCCCACCCCCCAACTCATGCTCTCTCTGTCTCTAATAAATAAATAAAATCTTAAAAAAAAGGCACCACTCAATCACAAAAGTAATTGTCATTCTTGATTCTTCCTTCTCACTCACTTGCCAAATCCAATTAGTCACCAATCTTGTTATTCTACTTTCTTAATGTCTCTCTTATTCATCCACTTTCTCCAACCCCACTGTCACTACCTTGGTTCATGCTACTTATCCTGATTGTTGTAGTGAATTCCCAGCCAGTCTTTCAGCCTATAGTCTTGCTCCCACACCTTGCCTCACTCCAATCCTTCACACGGCAGCCAGAATGATTTATTCAAACCATAAATGTGATGATGCTACTTCCTTACGTAAAACCTTTCAGTAGATCTTCCTGACTTTCAGGATATGGCCAAATTCCTTGGCATGCTACAAAAGGCATTTTGTGTTCTGGCTCCTGCCTACCTCTCCTGCTGGTCTCACTCTCCTCATGTTTGAAAGTATATAGTTCCCTGAATGCTGCATGCTCTCGCTTTTGTGTAAGCTGCTTCTGCTGCCTGGAAAGTTCTCCATCCCACCCCAAAACCTTTTATTCCTCCTTGCCTTTCAAATTAAGCTCATGCATCATATCCTCTGGGAAGCCTCCACTGCATTTCTCCTGCCCGCATACTCACCATCTAATTATGTATCTGTTGCTCTCACCAGACTGTGAGTTTCCGTGGGGGCAAGGGCCTTCTTACTTTTTATCCCCAGAATATTACATGAAATAAACAATTGAAATGAATTGTCAAATGAATGAATGGAGATGTTAAGTCCTGGGAGGCTCAGTCCGCCCAGAGGCAGGTAGATCAAACCAAACTCTAAAGTTATCTTCATTCAGATAAATGGGGATGGTGGCCCACAATGTGTGCTCAAGGCTGAAAGAGGATTTTTCAAAGTAAAAAGCAGAAGACATAGCGCTAGTTCTTGAAGAATTTTCAATATCATTTGCAGCAGAAAAAAATAAAAATAGGGGTGGCTGAGTGGCTCAGTCAGTTAAGTGTCTGCCTTTGGCTCAGGTCATGATCTCTAGGTCCTGGGATCGAGCCCCATTGGGCTCCCTGCTCAGTGGGGAGTCTGCTTCTCCCTCTCCCTCTGCCCCTCCCTTCGCTCGTGCTTGCTCTCTCTCTCAAATAAATAAATAAAATCTTTAAAAAATAAAAGTAAAAGCTATCTTTATGAAAGGAAACAAGGTGTAACTGTCAGCCTATACATTCTATAGAAACTCAAGAGAGGAGGCAGAATCTTTTAGGCACCATCAAAGGACACTCACCTGTCTCTCAGAGGAGACTTCCAAGGGACGCGGGCCACAGCTGGGCCAGCACAGCAGTGTAAAAGAGGAAACATAATGTCCAGCACAAACTAGAAATGGGGTTAGGTGTGGGGTGCTTCCTTCCCGGGAGCTTACGGTCTTGAGGAACAGACAGACTGAGCAAGAAATAATTGGAATGAAAAGAATCTGGTAGGAAGGAATAGGACCTAGAGAGATTAATATAAACTGGGCGGATCTGGAAAGGCTTAATGAAGTTTCCCTGCAGTGTTGAAGTGGAAACTGTGTGTCTTATGAAAATAATTCAGATATTTAGGACAGGTGATTCCAGACTAGATAAAGACATAAAGCCTGAGGCATTAAATTTTCCAAATGTGGGACTCTGACATGCTATTTTCTCTGCTCACTGGGCTGCCAATCTTCCCAACATATAAGTCTTTTAGATCCCATCCATCACAATGACATGTCTGATATTTTCTTTCATAGATAGCCTGCTGGTCTGCCTGAAGGAAGCATCTTGTTATAGAGGTTAAGTCAGACCCACCTGGCTTTAAATCACAGATCAACCACTCACTAGCTGCATGATCTTGAGTCAGTGAGTTAACTCTTTTTTTTTTTAAGTTTATTTTTATTTATTTGAGTAATCTCTATACCCAATGTGGGGCTCAAGTTCACAACCCCGAGATCAAGAGTATTATGCTCTTCTGAGCCAGCCAGTTGCCCCAAGTTAACTCTTTTTAAAAAATTTGTCATATTTTTTAAAAGATTGTATTTATTTATTTATTTGAGAGAGAGAGAGAGAGAGTGCGGGGGGAGGGCAGAGGGAAAGAGAATCTCTAACAGACTCTGCGCTGAGCATGGAACCCCATTTGGGGCTCTATCTCATGTCCCTGAGATCATGACCTGAGCCAAAATCAAGAGTTGGACGCTTACCCAACTGAGCCACCCAGGTGCCCCTATATTAACTCTTTTTTTATCCTCAGTTTTCTGGGTGTAAAGTGGGAATAGAAGACCATTTAATCATTTGAATATTAAACAAGATAGTACATGTTAATAGAGCTGTTGGATGACAAATGGTAAGTGGACAATGAATGTTAATAATTATTAAAAACAAGAAGTGGGTTCAAACTGATGTCCAAATGCTCAGAAAGTCAATCTGTCATTATAGCTGAACCCTGGTTAAGTGCTTCTGTGCAAATCAAACATATCTACCAGCAAAGGCAAAGTTGACTGCATTTAAAAAAAAAAACAAAACTGGGCGCCTGGATGGCTCAGTTGGTTAAGCGACTGCCTTTGGCTCAGGTCATGATCCTGGAGTCCCTGGATCGAGTCCCGCATCGGGCTCCCTGCTCGGCAGGCAGTCTGCTTCTCCCTCTGATCCTCCCCCCTCTCGTGTGCTTGCTCTCTCTCATTCTCTCTCTCTTAAATAAATAAATAAAATCTTTAAAAACAAAAACAAAAAAAACCAAAACTATTCAAAATAACCATGATCTTACCATTTTCTCCTTGACTTTCCCAATGAAGGAAGTGGTGGGTGGAAGGAGAAAGTTCCTGTACAACCCTGCCAGGAAGGGAAGTAGTCCAGGAGTATCAAGGCAAACCAGTGCACAGGCAACCCTGAAAGCCTCGTTCTTCCCTGGTGCCACTTCCTAAAAGGATCTGTATGGGTTTGCTGGGAGGACACATCCATCCCAGCCTCCCTTAGGTCAGGTCAGGGGCTAAAGAGATGAGACTTTCCGCCTACCAACCCAATGGCTATGGACATCAGAGAGCCTGGCTTTTAAAAGATGAAGGAGCTCTGTGTCACATAGGGTGTCAGGAAGAAATCTCATTCCCCCACATTAAAGGTGACTTCTGTGCAGAGATACGTGACTAGAGCCACTCAAGTCTTCCTGGGAGGTTTTTGGGGAGCTCTCTTAAAAAGTCCTGGACAGCTGTAGAGGCAGCCTTCTGAGTTGTTATGTGTGTATATGCAGTGGGGGTGGGGAGACACCAATTCCCTGTTTGGCCATTCTGCTTCGGCTAAAAGAAAGGGACCCTGCTGTTGTTGGTTCTTAGAGAGGAGACAGGGTGCTGTGAATGGGGAGGTCCTGTGGGGAAAGGGCCAAGCATGGGGACAACCTTAGCCTCTCTCCTCTAACTAGGGCTTATACCTCCTCCGTCACTGATGAATTGCCTTTGGAGCTTTTGCATTTTATCATTAATAATGGGACACTGAAGGGGTTCCATTTTTAGAAAGGCTCTGTCTCTGCTGTTTTTCTGTTTTTCTGCGAGGCCCCATTTATTCATGTTCTATATTTCATCTTGTATCCGAATAAACCAAAGAACCTATGTTCCCACTCCAAGAGGGAAGCAAGAAAGTTAATCATTTTCTGAGTTTGGTCCTTGGCCCCCAAACACCTGATCACATCTAAAAGGTACTGGATCCCAAACATGTTCCAGGACATTAGCTTCGAACAAACCTCATCTGCTGCTGGCTCAATACCCCCTACCTTCCATGATTTATGAAATAACACCTATTGTTCACCTGACACTTGCCTTCGATCGGACCTTACCCTGGATTCCTGAAGGAACACGTACCCTAAACCGCTTTCCAGTATAACCTCCTGAACCCAAGCAAGGAAGAGACTCCGTCTCCTATCCTGACTCGGCCAGACACTCCGTCTGCTATACTCTATCCCTTATGCGATTCAGTAAACTCTGCTCTCACTTCCTCCTGGCTTGTGTTTAATTTCTATCCTGCACATAGCCAGAGACCCTCTTGGCTGGTCCTGTGCAACCCCCTCTGGGTCCTCAGATCCGGCCTGCCTACGTCAACTTGATGGTTTAAAAGATCCTTTGGGAATCTGTTAAGGCAGTGAATCACCACTGGAAATGTGGTTTGTGTAAATCTGGATTTGAATATAATGTTCTCTTAATGCAACCACATTCAAAAATATGATCATTAGCAATCATTTATACATGCACTCAAGTAATAAAAAACATTTACCTAAAGGCTGCTCTGTAGCCTGTCTTCAAGGTGCTGGTGCTGAAACTCTGCATGATTTGGCCACTCCCTCCTTCATCAGTCTGATCTGACATTCCTTGCTAATCCCTCACCCTACAATGCAGGCATATGCAAACACTTGCAGCCCCAAGATATGACAGAGGGGTTATGAAGTGAGCTCTAGAGCCAAACTGCTCTACCCCTTCCAAACTGTGTGATCCTAGACAAGCCACTTTATTTTTTTTCAAATATTTTATTTATTTGTCAGAGAGCGCACAAGCAGGGGGAGCAGCAGGCAGAGGGAGAAGCAGACTCCCTGCTGAGCAAGGAGCCCCATGCAGCGCTCATTCCCAGGACCCCGGGATCATGACCTGAGCCGAAGGCAGACACTTAACCCACTGAGCCACCCAGGAGCCCTGACAAGTCACTTTAAAGTTAATTTGCCTCTCTGCACCTCGGTTTCTTTACCTGTAAACAAGGACTTTGGGATCTAGGGGTTTTATGGAGCTAAAGTGAGCTTAGAATGTAAACCATGAGAACAGCGCCTGACACTTGGTAAATAATGATCATTAGTATCATCAGAATGTCCTTCCACTTGGAGGCCTGTCAATCCTACTACTTCCAGACCCTGTTTGAGTGTCATCTACCGTGGGAAGCCTCCGCAGACCTCCCCCCGGCAGAGTTAACACCCCTTCATTATGACCTTTATTACATGGAACTTCAATTGTGTTCAATTTTCAGAATCAAAAAGAAGGCTTCAAGGTCTAACATAATCTGAAAAGAGAATAATCACTATAGGAGAGATTCTTGCTTCTATAAAGAACAGCTCGCCAAAAAACAGACCCTTCACTACAGGAACTAGTAGTTACCAGAGGGGAGGTGGGTGGGAGGAATGGGAGAAATAGGGCATGGGGATCAAGAGCGCACGTATTATGATGAGCACTGAGTAATGTATGGGAGTGTTGAATCACTATATCGTACCCCTGAAACTAATATCACACTGTATCACACTGTATGTTAACTATACTGGAATTAAAAAAAAGAGTTAAAAAAAGAAAACAGAGTAGCTCATTAGCCCATCTGTGTAACTAGTGAACTTGAACTGAGCTGGGGAAGGAATATTTTCAGGGTGGAGTACTTCCTGTCTTGGGCCTGCCTATTCCCAAATTGTCAACATCCTGCCTCCCAGCTCGCACCACTAACTGCGCTGCGCAGAGAATGATGGTGACACCAGCATTCCCTCTCACCTGAGAGGCCCCAGCCACAGGGAACCCCTTTCAGTTCCACAAAAGGCTTCTGGGCCTTCCTTAGAGCTGCTCTTTCTGCCTCCAGCATTTTCCAGCCCTCCCTTCTCCCTTTTGCTTAGCTGTTCTTCCTTCAATTTTCCTTCCTTCCTCCACCCCTAAAGCCTTCTCTTATCTCATCTCTGGAGATGGATTCCATTATTCCCCCAGGTGGCCACTAAGCAGCAGCTCAGACTTCCCCTTTCATAACACCTCCTACGTTGTCTTGTAACTATTTCTGTGGCTTTTCTGCCAAATTGGAGGTTTCACAAGCCAGGGACTACGCCTAGAAGACTAACCTTAGGCACAGTCCCTAACCTGTAGGTGATGATTAGTAACTACTGTTAGGAGCAAACATGAATGAATGAATAAATGAATGGAAGGAATGAATGCTTGGTATCAGGCACCCACCTGTGTCACGTTCCCTGTCTTTTTATCTTCCCAAGGGATTTCTGTGCATCGTGGGGCTTAAAAAAGAGAAGAAGAAGAAGAAAAAGAAGCAGCATGTCTCAAGGAAAGGAAGGAAATTGACTAGGACAGTGATACCTGAAACATTTAAAATTTCACACTAGAGGGATGCCTGGGCGACTCAGTCAGTTAAGCACCTGCCTTCGGCTCAGGTCAGAATCCCAGGGTCCTGGGATCGAGTCCCACATTGGGCTCCCTGCTCAGTGGGGAGTCTGCTTCTCCCTCTCCCTCTGCCTCTCCCCCTGCTCATGCTCTCTCTCTCTCTGGCAAATAAATAAATAAAATCTCTAAAAATAAATAAATAAAATTTCACTAGAGATTCTCAGCATCTGAGAGTTTTCTCCCACTCCCTTCAAAATCCAGCCCTTCCCAACTGAACATGTTTTAAAAGAAAGAAAGATAAAAGAAGAAATATATAGAGAAAATGCTTTCATGCCAGAATGTTAAGTATGGTTTTCTCTAAGCCTATATTGACTGACACCAAGGCCTCTAGCCACAGAGGCCACTGACCACTCGAAAGGAGGCTAGTTTGGATTGAGATGTACTGCAAGTGCAAGACGCATTCCAGGGGCGCCTGGGTGACTTGGATGGTTAAGCATCTGCCTTTGGCTCCAGTCATGATCTCAGGGTCCTGGGATAGAGCCCCATGTCGGGGTCCCAGCTCAGTGGGGAGCCTGCTTCTCCCTCTGCCCCTCCCCCTGCTTGTGCTCTCTCTGTCTCTCTCTCAAATGAATAAAATCTTAAAAAAAAAAAAAAGGGACACATTCTAGATCTTGAAGACTTAGCATGAAAAAAGGAATTTAAATTATGGGCCATTTGATTACAATGTGAAATGATAATACTTTTTTTTTTTTAATGAAGTAAGCTCCATGCCCAACATGGGGCTTGAACTCAGGACCCTTAGATCAAGAGTCACATGCTCCACTGACTGAGCCAGCCGGGTGCCCCACTAGTACTTCCGATATAGTTAAAGTTTGATTTCACTTGTTTCTTTTCACTGCTTTTAATAGGCCACTGGATGACTTAAAATGCCCTTTGTGGGCATGTAGAGGTTAGTTTGCAAAGCGGCGTCAGGTGGCTACCTTCTTTCTGCTCAGAGTTGCTTTTTTCAGTCCTTTTCTGGTCTGCTAGATGCCCTTGAACTCTGGCATTTTCTGTACTGCCTTTGGTGTGACCTCTGGGGCTGGGACATTGGTGTGGCAATAGGGTCTGCTCCCTGTGTCCTGACCTGTTTGCCCAGTTACTTACCACAGCTCTCGGTTTCTGTCTCTGGCCCTGGGCTGGGACCTGACCTAAGGCTACACAGTTCCCTTTGGGCTATGGTTTGGTTTTGGTTTTCTCTGTGTTCCCTGCATGTGGGAGTTTGGCAAAAAGAAATGAGATCTGTTCTTTAGGCAGTAATTTTGAAATCACCTATCCGAAAATATTGATAGGGGCGCCTGGGTGGTTCAGAGAGTGGTTCGGCTCAGGTCATGATCCCCGGGGTTCTGGGATCAAGCCCCACATCGGGCTCCCTGCTCAGCGGGGAACCTGCTTTTCCCTCTGCCGCTCCCTCTGCATGTGCTCTCTCTCTCTCTGACAAATAGATGAATAAAATCTTTAAAAAAAAGAAAATATTGATAGATGAAAAATATATCACAAAATGCCTCAAGTCGATCACTGATCACGGTAATAAACAACTTGCCGACATATACAAACTGTTTCCCCTTCGTTCTCCTGAATTAAGGGAAGATTGATTCTTTTTTCTATGTCAAGTTATGCTTTCTCAATCATGCCAACTTTATTTTTTATTTTTATTTATTTATTTATTTCATTAATTTATTTATTTTCAATCATGCCAACTTTAAAAGTCCATATGCTTATACAGGTGAGTGGGAAGGAGAATAACTAAATGAACACAAAATCTTAAGCACACACATGTCTTCCAAGTCTTTCTTCCTTTCCTGGGTGCCAAGAGAAATATTCCTCCTCCTCAGTAGTCTCACTGTTTCTGCCTCTCTGTGGGACAGGGGTCGGTAAGCATTGGCGCTTTGGAGTGATATGACCTAGGCTTAAATCCTGGCTCTGTCACATACTAGCAGTGTAATTTGGGGCAAGTAACTTCTCTGAGCCTCAGTTTTCTCGTCTGTATATTGGGGATGACAGAGTCTTCTGGAAAACACCTGGCCTAGAGGAGCTGTTTATGACCATATTATGCTTGCGTCATTCCCCGCTGACCTGGAGCCTCACTCCTCCCTTTCCCGCCAGCAGCTACAACCACTGCCTCTGCCTTAAAAAATTATACATGTACATACGGGTCCACAGAGGTGTCTCTCCTGACTTTTAGAAAGAAAAATATGGGGTGCCTGGGTGGCTCAGTTGTTAAGCAACTGCCTTCGGCTCAGGTCATGGTCCCAGGGTCCTGGGATCGAGTCCCATATCGGGCTCTCTGCTCCGCGGGAAGCCTGCTTCTCCCTCTCCCACTCCCCTTGCTCATGTTCCCTCTCTCGCTGTGCCTCTCTCTGTCAAATAAATAAATAAAATCTTTAAAAAAAAAAAAAAAGAAAAGAAAAATATGCCCCACTTGACTCTCTCTTTGGTTAATGTCTTACTTTCCCCTTCATTCCATCGTCAGATCTCGGATTGGGGTAGTTTACTGCTGTCCTGTTCTTTCCCTCCTTTCTTCCCAGCCATGTGTCATCTGCTCTGACATTAGAGTGATCCCTGAGATCACTTCACTAGTGACCAGTAGGTTGGCAAATCCAGCGGTCTCCTGTGGGTCCCCGTTCTTCCCGACTTCACTCAGCACTCACTGCCCCTTCTTTAGATGCTTTTCTCCTCCCGTAGCTCTGATGACCACCGGAAGGATCCGCGTCCTTATAAACTCACCAGCTCTGAGGACTCCCTGGCAATCTCTTCACCTCCTCTACTTCCTGGCTAGCCCCCCTGTGAGATGCTCGGTCAGGTCAGCCGGCCACTTGTCCCCTCTCCCCAGACCTCCCATCAGCCTCCACTCCCCGCCCCTCCCCCACGGGTGGCATTCCCCGCGCTGGCCTGCCTGCCTGTGGTTACTTGGGAGCCCGCACCTGCGGCCACACCACCGTCGACTCCTCCCCTCCAGCGCACAAGCGGAAGTGGCTTCCCAGCTGAAGCCAGACCCTCCACCTCTGCCCTAGAGCCCTCCTGTCTGCCTTCTGGGCACCTTTAGGGGAAACAACAGATCATGGGTGATTTGCCTTTAGCCTCTCCCACTCCACTATGTCCTCCCCGCAGCATTTAGGATCTCACCCATTCCTTGAGCTCACTTCCCCCTCTGGTTACTGCCTTCTCTCCCCTCCATTTTAGCCAAAGCTCTTAAAATCAAGCCCATGCTCTCTGCTTCCTCCTTTTGCTCTCCACTCTGGTTTCTGCCTTAAGTGCTTTATTGGGATGTGGGATTCCCTTGATGATGAGGGTGGTGATAGGGCTGTCTCTGTGAAACACCTGCAGAGTACAGATGGATTTCACAAATTAGCCAAGGTCACCTGGCAGGGGTTTGCGACCAGACACTTGAGCACAGAGTCGGTGCTGTTGACCACCATGCCACACTGTACTCCATGCTTTAAACTGGATGGCGTGTGTGCCCAGCACTCGGCACGGTGCCTTGCATCTATTAGGAGACACATCAACATATCTGAGTGAATGAACACATTCTGCCATCACAGTTCAGGTTCTTCATCTCTCGCTCTTAGAATAGCCCACTGATCATGGCGCCTGGGTGGCTCAGTGGGTTAAGCATCTGCCTTCAGCTCAGGTCATGATCCCAGGGTCCTGGGATGGAGCCCTGCTCTGCGGGGAGCCTGCTTCTCCCTCTGCCCCGCCCCCTGCTCATGCTCTCTCTCTCTCACTCTCTCTCTGTGTCAAATGAATAAATAACATCTTAAAAAAAAAAAAAGAATAACCCACTGATCAAAGGTTCTTAAAAAGTGCAGGGGCTGGGGCGTCTGACTGACTTGGTTGGTGGAGCATGCGACTCTTGATCTTGGGGTCATGAGTTTGAGCCCCACATTGGGTGTCCAGATGACTTAAATAAAACTTTTTTAAAAAACTTAAAAAAAAAAACAAAGAAAGTGCAAGGGCTGAGGTTTATGTCTATTTTCTGAAAAAAGGCCCAGTTTTCATGAATTTTTCATTGGACTCTGGGTCCCCCCCAAAAAAGTTAATAACCTCTTGATTCATTCATTCCTCTATCTTTGATTTTATTTTCCCCAACCTCCTCCCTTACATCCCGTACACTGCCATTAGATGACTAGATTGTCAGTGTTTTATTTTAATTCTGTCGCTGATAAAAACATAAGAACGAATAACCTCCCTGCACCCAAAGTGGCCTTGAGTGCCTCCTCGGAGGGCTGCCTCCAAGATAAAAATCAAACACTTTGGCTCAACAGCTAAGACTTTAAGTAATCAAGCCCCAGAACGTTTTACCAGTACTATCCTCCATTTGTCTCCTACCTGAGTCTTCTGTTCAGTCAAACTGAAGTCTTGTACCTTTAAAACTTCTGTTCTGACCCACCTTTCAGGAGTTAGTTCAACAGTGATGTGTTACATTCCTGATCCAAGCCAGTACTTCTCCTGGAGCTGGGAATACGGGGATGACAACACAATCCTTACTTTCGAGAAACTATCTGATTGGGAGACATTCGTGAAAACAAAATCCCCAAAATATGGGATAATAAACTCGTGGGAGTTATTCCTGCTCAGAGGTGGGGTGGAACTGCCAGAAAGGAGACTTTCTCAAAGCTAGATGTGTCTGTATTCTTTACATGTTCCTTTTACAACAAACGTGCCTTAATTTTGTAACCAGAAAAAAAGGTCTTATCCGGTAAAGACTGTGATTAATTCAATTCTGAGCACCTGAGTGCCAAGGGGAAAAAACCCATAACTGTCCAAGAATTAGTAAAATTAGGGGTGCCTGGCTGGTTCAGTTGGTGAAGCATGTGACTCTTGATCTCGAGGTTGTGAGTTCAAGCCCCACGTGCGGGGTAGAGATTACATAAATAAAAATTAAAAAAAAGAATTAGTGAAATTAATGAGGAAAGGACAATCAACCAATAGAAAAACGAGCAAAAGCTAAGAATAGAGATTTCCCAGACGATGAAACATTATGGTCAATAAATATATGAAGCCCTGTTCAATCTCATGAATCATCAGGAAGTACAGATTAAGACCACAATGAGATTCCATTTGATACCCATTTGAGTGGTGAAAATTAAGAAATCTGACCATACCAAGTGTTGGAGAGGATATGGAGCAATAGGATTCCATATATGATGTTGTTGAAACTATGAATTGGTAAAAAGCACTTTGGTAAACAGTTTGGAATTATCTTGTAGAGTTGAAAGTTGACTTAGCCTTTGACCCAGCATTTCTACTCCTATATAAATACACAAGAGAAATTCCTGTACCTGTGTACCAGTAGGCTTTACACAAATTTTCTTAGCAGCACTTTTGCAATAGCAAAACCCTGCAACAGTCCGAACGCTCATTATCAGGACATTGGCTGTATTAGTTTGAGTTCCTCAAAAGCAGAGACTGGGTCAAGGACTTGGGTGCAGGTTGTTTATTTGGGAAGTGATCTTAGGCAGCGGGAGTAAAGGACAGAAGGATGAGGCAGAGGAGGAAGAAAAGCTGACTCGGGGCATGTGATTCTATGGACGCCTCTGAGAAGCATACAAAATGGCTCCCAGAATTGTCCATCTGAAGGATGGGAACCTGGGGCTTTTATCCCTTGGCTCACATCCCCCATTAGTTGAGGGTTAACTCTCCTTACCGTCAGGCTGTGTCTGAGGAGGTGCTGGGAAGTTCTTGTGGCAGAGAAGGGCCTGAAGCAGAAATTGGAGAAACCCAAGGCCCAACACGAACAGTAGGAATTGTCAGTGTTTGGGAGCTCCCATGAAACTGGCCATGATGTATTTGGCTAAAATCAGAGGTGAGCCATGGGGAAGAACACAGGGTACCAAGAGCCTCTGCTGCAAGGGGCAAAGTAATATTAGTGTATTCACACTCTAGAATAATCTACAGCAGCCACAGTAAATAAATTCAGCTACTTGAAGCATGCCCGAGATAAATCTTAGCAATGCAACATGGAACGTGAAAAAGAAGTCCCAGGATTGGGGCACCTGTGTGGCTCAGTCAGTTAAGCATCTGCCTTCAGCTCAGGTCATAGTCCTAGGGTCCTGGAATTGAGTCCCGTGTTGGGGTCCTGCTCAGTGGGGAGACTGCTTCTCCCTCTCCCTCTCCCCCTGCTTGTGCTCTCTCTCTCTCTCTGTCAAATAAACATAATCTTAAAAAAAAAAAAAAAAAAAAAAAAGAAGTCCCAGGATATTATGTAGGGAATGATACCCTTTAATAAAGAAAGCAACTAAAATACATGTGTTGGGACTATGTATGTAGGTTCACATACACAAGTATATACTTATGTGTATATGTAAATATATAGACATATATAAATTTCTAGAAATTAAACTTTTTCTGTGTACTTGAATTCTAAGGGAAAAAAACTCTAAAGGAACATTAAGAGAACACATAAGGAAATCCTGAAAATTAATGAGAAAAGGATAAAAGAACTAATAGAAAATGGGCAAAAAGATATGAACAGATATTTCACAAGAGGAAGTATATATAGCTAGTAGGGACGCATGAGTGGCTCAGTCGGTTGAGCGTCTGCCTTCAGCTCAGGTCGTGATCCTGGGGTCCTGGGATCCAGCCCCACATCAGGCTCCTTGCTTGGTGGGGAGCCTGCTTCTCCCTCTGCCTGCCTCTGTCTCTCTCTCTGACAAATAAATAAATAAAATCCTATACATATATATATAGCTAGTAAATCCTACATATATATATATATGTATGTATATATATATAGCTAGTAAAGATATATAAGCACCTTCAATCTCACCTTTTTTAAAAAGCAAGACTTTTTAAAATTTTTATAAAGCTAGCGTAATTTTTGTAATTGAAGTATAGTTGACACACACAATGTTACATTCAGTTTCAGGTGTACAACACAGTGATTTGACAACTCTACTCCTTATGCTGGGCCCACCACAAGTGTTGTTACCATCGGTCACCACATAAAGCTACTACCAAACTATCCACTATATTCCCTGCACTGTACCTTCCATCCTCGTGACTTATTTATCCCATAACTGGAAGCCTGTATCTTCCATTCCCTTTTTTTTTTTTTTTAAGATTTTTATTATTTATTTTTGGACAGAGAGAGAGACAGCGAGAGAGGGAACACAAGCAGGGGGAGTGGGAGAGGGAGAAGCAGGCTTCCCACTGAGCAGGGAGCCCGATGCGGGGCTTGATCCCAGGACCCCGGGATCATGACCCGAGCTGAAGGCAGACGCCCAACGACTGAGCCACCCAGGCACCCCTCTTCCATTCCCTTTCACCTATTTTGTCCATCCCCCACTTCCCCCTCCCTGCTGGCAACCTTCCGTTCTCTGTATTTACTGTCTGTTTCTGTTTTTTGTTTGTTCATTTGCTTTGTTTTTTTTTTTTTTAGATTCCACATATCCATGAAATCAAAGCTAGGGCAATTTAAAGATTGATTTTAAAAAATATTTTTCTAGATAAAAATATTTTTAGAAGCCAGAAAATGATAAACACAAGATTCAGCATGGGGTGTGTGTGTGGGAGAATATGTGTAAGTTGTCAATCCTAGTTTTTAGGGGGGGTGATTAGTAACAAAAGAGGGTCACACATGTACCAATAATGTAGGATTCTGACCCATGGATTATATTTAAAGATTTTATTTATTTATATGAGGGGGGAGGCGCAGAGGAAAAGGGAGAGAGAGAAGCAGACTCTCCACTGAGCACGGAGCTGGATGAGGAGCTCGATCCCAGGACCCCAAGATTATGACCTGAGCTGAAGAAATATAGGGTAATAGCCAATAGGGGAAGAATTTCCCATGCTCTGGTCTAATTTAGCTCCTGTATCTCCTTTTAATCTCTTCCAGAGCTCAGTCTCCAGCTAAGTATTTGACCAAAAAATAAAATGTGCCTCAACCAACTGAGCCACCCCCAGGTGCTCCAAACCCAGTTCTGTTCATCTTGAGATCTAAGAAATAAGATTATATGGTATGATAAATGTATTCATAGGTACCTATAAGATATACTGATAACACGAAAGAGGGAGCTGGGAGATGCTCCCTCACACCTGGGAAGGTCAGGGGAGCTTGACCAAAGAGGTGATTGCTAAGGGGTTTAGAAGAATAAAGAGGGGATTGCCAAATTCTGGTGAAGGTGGAGGGTTTGGGAGGGTCCTCCAAGTGGAAAGAGCAGCATGAACAAACATACGGATATGAGAGACAGTGTGGCATGGCCGGTAAACTGCAGACAATTAGTGTGGGCAGAAGAGGAGAGTGGGAGAGGTAGAGGCGTGTGATGGACAGAGAAGATAAGAAAAGGTCCATGATAAGGAGGTTAGACAGTATTCCACACTGCAGGCAAACAAGACCTTTGGAGGATTTTAAGCAGGGCACTGACATGATTCATTTCAGGAAGATCCTCCCCACAGAGTGGAGGACTGGTTAGAGGGTGCTGGAGGGAGGAAGGTATTATGATCTTTGTCCAGGTGAGAGATACACAAGGTCTAATTTACTCAGGAGCTCTGGTGTGTGTGTAGGGGGCGGGGGGGGGGAGCTGTGTGGTCTAAATCAAGAGGTTTTTAAGATATAGAATGGGCAGAATTTTATTTCCCTGCTCTCCCACATTTTTTTTTTTATAACACTTATCATTCCTTGACATATTTACTTATCTACGGTCTGTCTCCCCCCACCAGGATGTAAACTGCAGGACAGCAAGGATGTTAATTTTGTTCCCTCCTCAATCCCCAGGGCCTAAGAGTTCCTGGCACATGATAGGTACTAAGCAATTATTTGTTGAACACATGCAGTTTATCTAGGAAGGAGAAATACAGGGTAATAGCCAATAGGGGAAGAATTTCCAATGCTCTGGTCTAATTTAGCTCCTGTATCTCCTATTAATCTCTTCCAGAGCTCAGTCTCCAGCTAAGTATTTGACCAAAAAATAAAATGTGCCTGCTTCTGTCTCTCATCCTTGTCTCAGCCTCAGTTAACGATCTTTCTTGTTCCCACCACCTACTCTGTCTGCTCTCCAGCTACCTCCACTTCTCCTCTCTGGAAACCCTGGTTTTCTGGATTCCCTTAAGATCCTTGGCCATATGCTTCGACAGTTCTCACATTATTCTATGATCACATACCTGCTAGATATTCTGCCTTTGTCTTTCCAGATCCACCCTCCATTCTTTTCCAGAGGTTAGCCTTGAAGGACACTGTCACCTGGGCTCACTTCCACTTAGGCTTCCTCTTGGGTTCAGCCAGTGGGGGAGGTACCACAGGAGACCTGAGGGCACGAGAGAGAGGTAGGGCTGTATTCCTGCAAGTTCCTATTGGCTCTCTCTTTCCTGCAGCTATTGTTCTCACTTAGTCTATGGCTGATGATGCCTTCTCCGCAGATTCTAGCCCTGGGGTGCTTCACTATCCCTTGTTGGTTTCCCTCAACCCTGCCTGTCTCTTTGTACACTGTCCCTTCATTAACTCCCTTCAGTTACACATTTTGAGCAGGCCATCTGTTTCCTGCTGATCTTGGCTGATACAAAAGCAAAAATACAGAATTGTATCTTTTTTGAAAAGTTGAGATATGATTCACAAAATTTACCCTTTTAAAGTATACAATTCAGTTTCAGGTTCTTAGTGTACTGGAACAAATTGTATCTTTTTTTAAGTAATATGTAATCAGTAAGTTAAACAATGTTACATACCATAAGTTACTCCAACTTTCACTACCACAAATAAGGCTACAGTAAATATTGTACATGTGGCCATTCTCTTTGGGGGAGGGTTATTTCCTAAGGAGAAGTTTCCAGGAGTAGTATTGATGAGTCAAAAGGGCCACATCTCTTTTAAGGCTCTTCAGAAGTATGGTCAATTTCTTCTTAAAGGGATAATGCCAATTCACATCACAGCTTTCTCTGAATGTATCAATTACATCATCTTTTTAAGACTGGAAAGTGTACAAGGGATGTATATTTTGCTAATGCAGTATGCGATGTTACCATTTGAATTTCTTTGATAGCCATACCAATCTTAAGTCATTTAAAGCCATGTTTAGCTAAATGGGAATGGAGGGACAGTGATTTTGAGGGGATTATAAAATGGATAAATGATGGAAGAAGAAGGTTAAGATATATGCACACAGAGTTGGTCATACTAGTCTAATGAGCATTAATGGCTCTCTTTTAATGGACTCTCTGGAATCAACACTTTCTATTCCCTCCAATTAAACATACTGACTACTACCCATGACCTACTGAATGCTTTCATCTCTGGAATTCCTACACACTTCTTCCTACCAGTTGCGTTAGATGCCTAACAAGAGTCTGTTGTGTTTGGTCCCAAACCTCCTTATGACTGTATGCCAGAGTGTAATTAATTTAAGTTACACAAACTGATGAAACACAAGCATGAAAAGAAAGAGTTGTTTCTATGAAATGTCAGTTGAATGCTCTGGAAATATTAGTTAACAACCAGTTGAAAATTACTGTCAAACCCGATGTGGGTAAGACAATTACAAAGGATTTTTTTTTTTTTTTTTTTAAGAAGAAGCCTTCCCTTATACCGCTTTGCAAGAAGTTTTAAGTCAGTCAACTTTAGAGAAACAAATTAGAAAGCACAGAAAATATACCGTGGATAGGATTTATGTAAGAAAGGGCTCAAGAACACTCTAATCAGTCACTCTTGCTCTAAGAAAAATTTTGGCCTCACATCAGAAGACTGGCAAATGGGTGTTCCTTCTAGGTTTTAAGTGACAATGAGATGTTAAGGTATGGATTTGCCATTTTTTATAATTCACTGCATTAATATACTTTTCTGTTCAACTGCCTAACTATTGGGTCAGATCCAATTTGTTTGGGCAGGGATAGATCCTTATTCCCTAACTTTTTTTGTTTTGTTTTGTTTTCATAGGAGGGCAGGTAGGAGAGAATTTGTCCTGGACTTACCTTACTGGTGAATTTGGATCTGCCTGCCTTCAGAGAGAGTGCAATCTTCTCTAATCAGACACAGTGAAATTTGCTAGGCCCCTTCAAGGGGGAGGTCGGAGTTTTGGGGGAGATAATTTTAATTCAGGGAATATTAAAAAGCCTCCCGGTCATCAGCCAAGCCACATTCTTGAGTTCAGCTCTGTTGGTGATAGAGTTGTATTTTCCTCTTCTCATTGGTTCTGGATTTAGAAGAAAGGGATGGTACTGACTGTCCCTATCATATTCCAACAGTGGTGGGTAAGATAGCTTCTACGTACTAATCAAGATACATTATTTCCCCTTTTATTTTAGTCTTTGATTCTGTTCATTCAAATGAAAAGTTGTCTCTGGTTTACAGGTGGTAGTCCAGCCTTGTCTGAAGTTCAATCTGCATCTCAAGATAAACAGAGAAGGAAACATTTATGGCTCCTGAGAAATATTGGTATCAGGAAATATTTACTAAGAAGGGAAGAGGAACCCAAACATGGCTTGTGCCAACCCTTCTATCCCCGCCCCCACCATATCCCGAGAGACTCTTGACTGTCCTGTTGACTTCTGGGACATGTAAACATGGCAAACTTAAGGTCACAGTCTATATGGCTACTTAAATGGGAACTGTAAACATAGCAGGGAATACTCTAGCCACTTTTCAATGTCCTTTGAGGCATTTTGTAATCCCTATAGTGGGTCATAAAATCAATGTAGTAGGTCCTGACCAATGTTTAAAAAGAAATAAAAATAATCAAGCTGAAAGTATCAGCCAGCAGTCCATAAGAGTAATACTTCATGAAACTTCCGTCTCAGAGGTGTATTTATGTACGTGCATGTGTATATTCTGGGTTGAGATGTGCAACATATTTTGTATAGAGGGTCACCGTCAAAAAAGTTTGCCAAGAATATTATTCAGCAATAAAAAAAGAAGGAAATCCTGCCATTTTTGACAACATGGATGGATCTTGAGGGCATTATGCTACATGAAATAAGTCAGACAGAGAAAGACAAATACTGTATGACCTCACTCATCTGTGGAATCTAAAAAAAGCCAAACTCACAGAAAGTTGTAAAAAAAAAAAAGCACTGGTTTAAGGTACACATTTCTTCTTCCTCTCGTCCTCGCTCTTTGCTAATCTGTTCTCTCTGAAACTCTGGTGCCTTGTGAATAAAAATTGTAGTTATTGACAGGCAGAGAAGCCAGGGCCAATTCTCATTCTGTAAACAGTTGGAATGAAAAACTGTTGTCCCTACCTCACTGCTCTGAGTCAATCAAATATCCAAATATCATTAAGTTAGAAGGGCTGAGATCCAGAACCTCATTAAGTAAGAGGTTACAGGAAAATTTACTTTAAAATTTATCACCTGCACAGTTCAAGCTCCAGGGGTTCTTCTCAACCACAAATTACAAAGGGTTTAGCTTGGTATTCAGGACCATCACCCCATCTTATTTTTCCGGACTGAGTCTCCTACTTTTCTCCACCTCAAATCCTACACCTCAACCAAACTGACCTCTGGTGTTCCCTGAACACTCCCTCCATTTCTTATTTTGTGTCCTTGAGTGCAGTGTTCCTCCTGCTGAGGGCAGCCTCCCCAACTAGCCCATCTCTGCTGACCTAAGTCCCTTCCATCCTTCAAGGACCCATTTGCAATTTCCTTTCTTCTTGATTCCTTAAAAAAAAAAATTTTTTTTAAAGGAGGCTCCATGCCCAACGTGGGGCTTTAACTCAAGACCCTGAGATTGAGTCGCATGCTCTACCAACTGAGCCAGCCAGGCACCCCTCCTTTCTTAATTCCTAACATCTCTTGTCAACTCCATAAAGATCTCTTAAAAATTACCTTTCTTAAAAATACTTTAAAATATCATTTTCCCTGATTTAAAGAGAAATATTAACGTCCTATGAAAATAAGAAAATGAAGAAGTCACAGAAGAAAATAAAAATCCAATTTATCTAGGCATGATATCTGTGATACGCATAGTATATTTATATAAGCTAGTATTATATCATCTTACGATGTGCTTTTCAATTACAAATATTTCCCATGTCATTAATCTTTTCCTTCAACAAGATTTTTAATGGTTACAAATAAACTGTAATTTAACAATCATATAACATTGGGTACTTTGTTTTCACATATGGTGCTATATTTTGGGGGAGCATAAATGGGGTGGTATCCAGGATACAATGACAAATTTCCTAAAATAGCATAATAGAATATTGGGAATAGAAAATTGGGGCCAATAGGACGATTAGGAGAAATGTAAGTTTCCCTGTGAATCTTTGGAAACACTAGCAGGTATGCTGGCTTTCCCACTTTAAGAGAAATAGGGGTTTGAGCCAATTTCACTTAAGTTTTAAAGGACAGTAACCCCAGAAGGCCTACGGATGACTTTGGGGGTCATCTAGGCAGCTGATCCAAGGAAACATGAAGGATCAGTATGTATGCCTCCCCATCTCAAAATATTTCCATCCTTACGCATCCTTTAATTCTTGTAGGAAGAGGTGTGCCTCTTCTCTGATTTCTTCCTCCCCCTCCGCCAGCCCTATCTCTCATTGTCCTTTTCTGAGATCTTGCACCATTAATTATCCCATCTCTCCTCTCTTATTCTCTCCTCTCAGCTGCTTTATTTGAGAGCTCCAGCTCATATTGGGGTGCGGGGGAGGGATAAAGAAATCACCTCTCTCCTTTACTCTTACTACCCCTCGAGCTACAGGCCTCTCTGGTTCACTTCCAAACTTCTGAAAAGATCACCCTTCACTGCTTTCAGTGCTTCACACACTTCTTACCCAAGTGCTCAACTCAGCTCACTGCCTGGCGCACAGCCGGCCCTGGCTGAAAGTTAGTTCCACCCCTCTTGCAAATTGGCATCTCTTTCCTGGTTCTTCAGAAGGGATTTCTCCACGGGCAGCGGTGGGTGCCCACTGTCGGGCACCAGGGCCTCGCCTGCGCGCTCCCGCACCCTGACCTAGCACCTTAAGGCCGCCTGCTCCCAGGTGCGCTGGGTTCTCGGGAAGTCCTGTGGGTCACCCCCCGGGCCTTCTGCCCGCCTCTCTGCCTTCTCACCTCGCACAGTCAGAGCTCCCCCCGTCTCTCAAGAGATCTCCCAGGCTACCCCGGGAGGCCCTGGTTGCCGGTCGTCAGCTCTGCTCACCGCGGGTCTCACGGTTCTCCCAACGGCGACACGTCAGAGTGCCCCCCGCCTCCAAGCCTGCGAGCAAGTCCCCAAGGCCGGCAATGACCACACACTCAGGGCGCACCCGCTGAGTGCCGGGCCCGCGCCCCCTCTGCTTCCTTCCACCCGGCAGCCTCCTGCTAGGCCCCACTACGTGCCGGATCTAAGTGACGAGGACGCCGTCCCGGCTCCGGAGGCGCTCGCCGTCCGCTGGGGCGACACGGCCGCCGAGGCAGCTCGGGTCCCTTTAGCGGGAGACGGCGGCCCCTGCCCAAGGCCCCCGCCCGGGAGGCGCGGCGCACGACGAGGGGCCCAGGGCGCAGGGAGCGGCCGCGGGGCCGGAGCCGCGGCGCCCGGGTGCTCGGCGGGGCGGGCGGGGCGGGGCCGGGGGCCCGGCCGGGGCGCGCGGGGTCGGGGGTCCAGCCGTGCGCGGCGCCGCCGCCGCCCCGGTCCCTCGTCGTGCGCCGCGCCTCCCCGGCGGGGGCCTTGGGCAGGGGCCGCCGTCTCCCGCTAAAGGGACCCG
>NW_022589768.1:4565572-4731569 GCF_004348235.1 Phoca vitulina | reverse complement strand
GCAGCCGGGCGGACCCTGCGCGCCGCCCGAGGCGAGGCGGCAGCCACTTCCCCCGACCGCCGCCTGGCGGGCCCCGGCCGCCACCCCACCCCGCCCCCGGCCGACGGGCCGCCTGCCCTGCCGCCGCCGCCGCGACCCGCCGCCGGTGTCCTCCCCGCGCGGGACAGGCGGCCGCCCTCGGCCACAGCCCGCGGCCCCCCGCCCGGGCGCGGATAACGGTGCCACTTCACCCCGCCGGGGCGCCCTGTCAGCCCTTCCGTCCCCCGCCGCGCCGAGAGCTGGCGCCGTCCTGGGGCGGACACTTCGGGGATCGACCCTCTTGGGAGCCCCTCGGTCCTTCCCCCCACCTCCGCCCAAGTTCTGACCCTGGGGGAGGTTTCTTCGGGAGCAGACAGGTATTCCTGCTCCAGAGTTGGGGGTCTTCAGGGGGTGACCAGGCCTGTTGACCAGGGTGGAAATGATCTCTCTGCAGGGGCTCTTCCTGCCAACCTGGGTGTGTGTGTGGGTGGGGGGGGGAGGCTCAATGTGACCCGAGGGAGGACAGGGGAGCGTCTGCTGGACAGATGGCCTCCTGGCCTTGGATCAGCGTCTGTGAGGGGGAGGGGTCCATACGACCTTAGGTATGCCTGTTCCTGAGAACCCCAGGATTATGGGAGCTGCTCAGAGATTTGTAACTTTCTGTTTCTTTGAGTAGGCCAGAGGGGGCATTAAAAGTCCTGAATTGGAATAAATCCACAGGCCCACCCTGGGAAGCACGCCTGGCACCCAGGACTAGCCTAGAATAGGGCTTGGCAGTAGGAGAATGGGACTCGGGGGTAAGATGGTATTTGGCCTAGGGTTGGCCCACCTGCCTTCAGTTCCCTGTTCATACAGGGCCTCTAGGCTGCATCTGTTGGTGTGTACAATGTGGCTGAGCATACAGGATGTGGACAGACAGATGCCTGGCCTGGTGGGTGCTTGCTGGGATTTCATGGGTCTGTTTCCTCAGACTCACAGGTACATTGCACAGTGAAAGAGAGGAGGAAGCGCGGTGCTAGCACATGTATTTTGACCATTTTCCCAATGGTCATGGCTTTGATTCACTCAGTAAATTTTTACTGAGCACTTACTATGTGCTGGGCACCGGACTAGGTGTTGGGAGGATGGTGGTAAACCAGAAAGATACGTTTTGGCTTGAGCTCGTAGCCTAGTGGGAAAGGCCAATAATAAATAATCTGGAAATTTCGTTCCACACCAAATATTTGTCAACAAGTATGTGCCAGGCGTTGTTTTAGATGCTGTGAAGAAAGCAAGCAAAAATAACTGCCCTTGTGGAGATTTCAGTCTGTGTGTGTGTGTGTGTGTGTGTGTGTGTGTGTGTGTGTAAGACAGTAAAATAAAGTATATAGTGAAAAATGCAGCCTCTTAAAAGGGGCTAAATGCTAGGGAGAAAAAGAAGAGAGGGAGGGAGGATATGAGATATTGGGTGGGGGTTGAATTTACATTCAAGTGACCTGGGAAGGCCTTCTTAGAAGGTGTCTTTTGAATAAAACTTTGAAGGAAGTGGTAAACTAATCATTTCAAACTGTGCTGAGTTCGAGGAAGGAAAGATGAGCAGAATGCTGAGAGTAATTGGCCTTGATTTGATTTGGGGGCTTCGGGAAGGCTTCCCTGAGGAAGTGACGTCTGGGCTAAGACCCGAAGGAGGGTTAAGAGTTAACCATGTGTGGAGCAGCACGGAGCTTGGCAAGTTGGAGGAAGTGAAAGAGGCCTGTGTGGCTGGAGGGGGAAAGGGAGAGGGGAGATAAGTCTGTAGAGAGGTGAGTTAGATCACAGGGGGCCTTGGGGACAGAATGCCTCCCTCCCCCACCCCTCCCTCAACTTTGGTTTGTATCCCCAGTGAAATTAGGAACCTTTGAAGGGTTTCAAGTGATTGACATGATGACATTTACATTTTAAAAGGTCTCTGGCCTCTGTTTGGGGAATGGACTTTGAGATAAGCAGGTAAGGCGAGGCTTTCTGTTGAGTGGCCTAACTACTTGATCTGCTTCGAAAAGCCTCCGAGCAGTCTGAGGGAGATCCTTTTCCTCAGAGTCTATTTTGTGCAGCTTTTAGGAAGGGAAAGAAAGACAAATTAGCATTTATGGAGTACCTGCTAGATGGAAGAATCAATTTGAGAGACTTCTGCAAACATCATATTTAACTTCATCCTCTCTACAACTTAAGAGAAAGGGCTTGTCCTGCCCCTTTTACAGATACAAGCCCAGAGGGGATAGATGACGTATCCAAAACCACATTTGTAACCTAATCTGGATTCAAACCCAGGTCTCCCCAATCCCAGAGCCCACTGGCTTTCGAACCAAACTACTGGAATTTGCATTTTGCTTCTGCCACTTGCTAACAGAATGATTTTGAGTTTAATTTCTTACGTGCCTCAGTTTCCTATTTGGAAAGGCCTCAAGCTTTTTCCCAGCTTAAATGCAGATCGAAGTACCTATCTCATTGGTAAATGCAGATAAAAGTACCTACCTCATAGGGCTGCTGTGCATGCCAGATTAACCAAGCCACATAGACGTTGTAGCACTTACGTCACATGTTAGTTGCTGTTATTACTTAAATTTTTAAAACTTTTGACGTTGTAGCACTTACCTCAAATGTTAGTTGCTATTATTAAATTTTTAAAACTTTCATGCTGTCTCTTAGCTATGTTGTGGTCACGTCGGATGAGATTAAATATATAGATAATTTAATTCTTGGATTCCGTGAGACTTTTTCCCTCCCTTTTTTCTCTAAATAACTGAATGCCAATGTTCCATGTGATCAGTCATTCAACATTGATCTCCCATCATTCTTGACACTGTGCTAGGACTTTTGGATACAAGGTGAGTTCCTTCCCTTCAGAACCTCAGGGTGTCCAGGGGAGGTCAGATATGTAAACAGATGAGCTACAATGTACTTAACAAGTTCTCTAATGCACCTGTAGTTAGAGAACTGTTGGGAGCAGTAGGAACTAAATGCCTGGGGGGAGTAGGGAAGACTTCAGGGCAGAAGTGACTTTTCAACTGGGCTTTGGAGGAAGAATAGGAGTTTTACAGGCAAGTAAGACTAGGCAAAGGACAGGCCAGGTAGAGAGAGCTGTGTGTGAAAGCATGGAGCCATGAAAGGCTTGGTTGGTATGGGCAGGAGGCTGGAAGGCTTGAGTTGGAGCTGTGAAAGGCAAGTCAAGTTTGGATTTTATTCTACAAGCCACAGAGAGTGTTAGATGAGTATTAGATACATCAGAGAGTATTAGATACATCAGATACATACCATGGTCGGTGTTGGAGTTAGAGAGTGGAGACAGATGTCATCCTGGGGGTGGCTTTATTTTGGCGGGATCACTATGTTTCAGGATCTGGTTCTCAGTTTCATAGTCCTAAAATTCAGTTTTGTAGGGCACTCGGAGCTTATTGGATCCAGGCAGACTGACTCACTAACCAAACTTGGAAGAGACTGATGCATAAACTCAGGGTATTAACTGGCCATGAGAAATGAAACTGCAGAATGACAGATGTTCTGTCCTCTGGCCATCCCCCCACCCCCACCCCTTCTGGCCAGGGCTGGGACATATTAACAAACTCTTGCTCCTCAATTCCTGTTTGTTTTTCTCAGGCTCATGAAAACTCATCCTTTTTGTTAACATAATCTTTACTTAAGCTCCATAGAGTGTGGCCAGCCATGATTATTAATTGATAGAATGCATGATTCTGTATGGTGTGGGTTGGATCGTATGTTTGTGAATCTTAAGGAAGAGGAAGAATAACTTTTTTAGAAATAAAATACTGGAAAAGGGGGTTCCTCAGACTTGGTATCCAGATTCTAAGTGGTGTGGGTAGTCTTGTACCCAAAGGGTGCTTGTGGGCAGATGCGTTGGAAATTGTTGTGGGAACAGAGGTCTGTGAACCCATGGAGGGGGCAGGGAGCTTTTGGTTCCACTGGAAGGAGAGATTGGTTTAGAATTTTCATCTTCCCTACACATTGGAGACAGAAAAGAAAGTAGTAACTCCTCCCCTCTACCCAGCCTGGTCATGGTGAGCTTTCCTACTGGATTGGAATCTTCGTGGGGTTTGAGTTGTCTTAACACTTCTTTCTGCTTCTGCAAAGCTGGGAAGAGTGGTGGATCTTCTAGAGGTTTGAATCTCTGTTTTTCTACAGTGAAAAATAAAATCCAACTAGACCAACCTAGATTGTGGACTAATTATTTTTCTTTTAAAACTCTAAAAAGAATTACACCAGAATATTCATGTAGAAAATGTAGGGAGCACAGATAGGTATATAAAGGAAATACAACTAACTGATAAATCCTCTAACCTAGAGCTACTGTTAACATTTTAATATTTAGTGTTTGTATTAGATCTTTATCTCCAGCTCTATCTTTATATGTAACTTTGTTTTAACTTTTTCTTTTCCTACAAAAATAGGAACATCCTGAATAGGAGAGAATTCTGAGTGTGGAGCAATTGCATGTACTCACAAGCTGCATTCGTTTCCATTTCTGGGCATCCGGTCCAGTGTTCTCCCCCTCCGTGTTCTAGGAGTGTAGGATTGTGATATCCATTAGCTAATTAATTTTGAGAAATGTTTTAGGAGATCAGAGTGCTACTTCAGCCAACCATTTACTTTTATTTGAAATGGGAAGTGTGTATGTGTGTGTTGAAATGACATATCTGATCCTTTTTATGACTCAAAGAAAAGTTAATGAACACCTTTCAAATTCGGTGTCACCCACAGAGTCATTCCTCAAACCTCTCAGCACTTCTGGGCTGTCCTCTGTTCACTGTGTGACTTTGGGTAAGTCCTTTACCTTCTCCATTTTAGATTCTGAAGGTGTTGGATCAAGAGGTAATGGTGGCCCCTTTTTTGTCATTAACATACTCCAGGAGATGAAAAGGCTGATGATATCTGTACTTGTGATTGATTATGGAAAGACTGCCACAGTGCCACAGTGTTGAGTGAAAAAAAGGAGTGTGTCCACTGAGCAGATTAACTCCTGGCCTCCAATCAGAGTGTGTTTGGGGGGGGGGATGAGGGGGATCTGTTATTGTCTGTTGATGAGAGCTCCACAGTTATTGGAGCCCCCTAGAAAAATGCTTTGGGTAGTTCAGAGGTGGCATTAAGGGTCTTGTGCAAAACTAAGTCTCGAGGCTTATTCAGAGAATCAAGACCTACTGCCCTCTAGGTTTAACTCAGAATGGACTCACCTCCTATCTGCAGAACAGAGTTTACTGTGAGATCTCCTTCCCTCCGAGTGGTGGGATTGAGTGGTTTTTACTTTTGTCTGTATGTTTGCCTGTCACTTGAATTTTCTCAAGGTTTGTATATCATCTTTACAAAAAACAAATAACCAGTTAGTCTATTTTCATTTTGGAGGTAAACTTGAATGCCCTAAGGCAAAAACTCAAACTTTGCAGAAATATGTCCCTACGGAAGAGCCCTGGTGTTGGAGCTGGCCACCCCTCCTTGGTCATTCAGGGGAAGATGCCTTTGTTAGATGTGAGGTGAGTTAGGCTAGGACCTCTGACTGGACCAGTCCTTGAATTCAGAGGTCCCGGGATGCACCATCTGGGAGGGGTGATTAGAGTGTGACTTGGCTTCTAGCTTCATTTGGTGGGTGTTTTCTTTAAGAGTGCTTTTAAAGAAATCACTCCTTCTGGGTGTGGCCTCTGGCCTTCACCCGTGGACCTCAGGCTCAGTCTCTTGCACGTCAACGTGGGGGATGCTGGAGGCCTTGGTGTTACAACCTGGGGGTCATGGGACTGTAAAGAGAGGGGTTCCTGTGCATAAGCCTCACATGCATTCCTAGGATTTCCCTCCTTCTGGGGGTTCAGCTCATTCTGGATGTGAGGCGGGAGGGGGTGGCTACTTTTTTCTCATTTTCATCCAGTCTTGGGGCAAAGGAACATCTTACCCACACTGCCCTTGGCAAGCTGGAGTTGAACATGAGCCAGTGGGGTGGGCTCTGGTTTGCTGCATTATACAGCATCCTACTCCTATCTTCCAATTCAGCTCCTGAAGTTGAAGTTGTTCCTTAGCAAGCCAAAGGGCAGAGTGAGACCCGAGAGAGAGGTTTTGAAGACAGGTGTCCATTGTAACTGCAAGCCTCTCAGGGCTATTCTCGGGCCTGAAAACACATCTGAGGCAGAGATTTGGCATTTTCAGAGGAGAAGGGAGCCCAGGGGTGAGCAGTGAGCAGCTGTTCAGATTCCTCTGGGGCTTGGCCCGGCTGAGGTTCTGCTCTGTGTGGGCAAGGGCTGCTCTCTGCCTTGCCTTGTTGGACAGACTCTCCAGACCCGAGCTGAACTGGCTGAGGTTGTCAAAACTGCTTCACTGTCTGAGACTTCATAAAGGCTATAAATCTTCAGACCCTTAAAAATAGTAGATGTGTGATTAATTCTACTGTTATTCTTAGTTAGAATGTTTACTTGTATTTAATATCCCATGGAGCCTTTTTGCAACTGGGCCATCATTGATCAGGAATCGACAGTTGCTTATGAAAGGCCTAGCCTGGGCCCAACCCAGAGCTGGGTGCTCTGTGGAGCATAAAAGAATCATGCGAGATGAACTTTGCCCTCAAGGAGTTCCCCCACTGAAAGCAATTAGAGAACAGTTTGCTGCCAGACCAGACATGTCTTAAGGGGGCTTTTCTTGCTGAGGGTAGTGGTTACTTTCACATGGGTCACCCCTCTGAGATGGCGGGCGTTACCGCTGGGGATCATTCTCTGGTACCCAAAATGGATTGAATGGCCCTTTGGGAGGAGGGAGGTGGTGGCAATGATGTAATCGCATCTTTCATTTCTTCACTTGTCTCCCCGTGCCACTGTTTCTCCAAGCCCCTGAACCCATTAGGAGAAGGTAGCCAGCGACCCACAAAATACGAACCCAGTGCCTATCATTCCACCATTCTAGCTCCGGTTCTCTGAGTCTAAGGCTTTCGCGTTTCCACGTAGACTCCCCTTTTAAAATATTTACACCCCCCTGGGAGAGGTCAGACTCTTAGCAGTTCATCACTAAATAGTAGCTTTAATTACCAAGAATTAATTAAGTCAACTGAGAGAAAGACTGGGGCCCGGGCAGGCACTTGGGGGCAAGAGTATCCGAAGGGACACACTCCTGCAGGGCAGGAGAGAAGTGAGGGCAGCAGAAGAAACTCTGATGCACATTAGTCCTGCGAACTCTGGGGTCGCCCTGGCAGTCCTGCGGGCGAGGGCCTGGGTGCGGCATGGGCGCAGTCCTAGCCCTGGCCCAGCGGGCTTTGCGGCTTTGAGGCAGAGGTGGAATTTCGGCTGACTCTTAAAGGGTTGGGAAGGGGTGTGTGTGTGTGTGTGTGTGTGTGTGTGTGTGTGTGTGTTTCCCTCTTCATTTCAAAAATAATATATGCTTACTTTGGAAAATTTTGGAACATTCAGGAAGAAAAATCCCTCCTAATTTTATACCTCGTGATAGAGGGCTGAAGTGCATAGGCAGAGGGGAGTGATTCTTGGACAGTGTAAGTTAGAGGGTGTCAGTCCTCTCCTCAAGTCCTCCTGAAGCCTTCTGTCAATGAGTAAACATCAGTCCTTGTGGTGGCCCTCCATTATCTGCTTCCTACCCCATCTCCTCTGACTCCTACTCTGGGTTGGGTTCTTTGAGCGCTTTCCTGCTTGCTCTTCCCTCTGCCTAAAACCTCTACTCCCCCATGTTCACATGGCTTGCTCTCTCACTTGCATCAGAATTGAAAAAGTAGTTACCCCAATTTCTGATTTCAGTTGAGAAGCTCCTGTTGAGGAAAGCTCTATGACTTGTCCTGAATCTGCTTGTTTGTGACTGTGTGTCTCCATCCAGTGGAATGTCCGCACCATAGGGGCGGGGACCTGGCCCATAGTAGGTGCTCAGTCACTGAGTGAATGAATGCCGGTGCATGCGTGAGTGCAGTGTGTGTGTTTTGTGGCAATGGAGGGGGAAAGGACAGTGGCTAGGAGCTGGTGGGGCGAGAATGGGTGTGGATGGTGTGGAGAGCGGGGATGATCTTGGCAGGAACGGAGATTGGAGACATGGTCCAGTTGTTCCAGTTGCTACAATCTTACCTCTTACTGGTGCATTGAAGGGGGAGGCAGTGATTTGGTCTTTGAGGCAGGTGAAGAAGCACCTGCGGAAATATAAAATCAGTGGACTTGGCCTAGGTCTAGAGCATGGAGGTTCTCAAAAGCCTGGCCTGAGTGTGGGAGCTGTGGTAGGTGATAGGAAACCACTTTAGGGTTTTGAGAAAAGTGAGTGACTTGATGAAAGTGGTGTTTGGGGAAGACTGGTCTCCAGGAGATACGAGGATGACCGTGGGGGAGAGACCGAGGTGGGGAGGAGAGAGGCAACAAGGATGTGGAACAGAGGACATGAGTGAGACTGGGTCGTGGCAGGATGCTCCCCAACTTCTGTGTGGCTACCTCGACAGAGGCTTCTAGCACTCCCAACTTGGTAGAGCTCAAGTATTGTCTGTGGCTCCCAATAAGTTTTGGAGGCAGGTGGGGTGTAAGTGGGAGAAAGGGGAAAGGAAGGGTTCTCCTTAGGTTTATTAGGTTGGTGGGTCTGGTGGTAAGCATGTGGTCGTATCCTGCACTGGGCCTGTGTTCACAGACTGTAACCCAGGATCAGAGCCTTTCTCTTCTTTCTGGCCTGCTGAAAACTGTTCCCTGTCTGAGAGTAGCTGTCAGTGCTCTGGATTTTCTTTTGAACCTACACACATACCAGACAGTATCTGAAATCCATTTGTTTGATCACCTTCTTTTTTTTTTTTTTTAAGATTTTATTTACTTATTTGAGAGAGAGAGAGTGCAGGAGCAGAGGGAGAGGGAGAAGCAGAGTCCCTGCTGAGCAGGGAGCCCGGTGCGGGGCTCCATCCCAGGACCCTGGGATCATGACCTGAGCCGAAGGCAGACGCCCAACTGACTGAGCCACCCGGGCACCCCTGATCACCTTCTTTCAACTTCATTTTCTGTCTCCATAGTTTTATCTGTTTCTCAAAACAAATTGTCTTTGACTCACAAACCCATTTGGATTCGGTTAATTGACTGGAAATACTTATTTCTAAATGGTTTCTGTTTCATTAGGCTTCTAGCCTGTTTTTTTTTTTTTTTTTTTTTTTTTAAAGATTTTATTTATTTATTTGAGAGAGAGAGAATGAGACAGAGAGAGCACATGAGAGGGGGGAGGGTCAGAGGGAGAAGCAGACTCCCTGCCGAGCAGGGAGCCCGATGCGGGACTCGATCCCGGAACTCCAGGATCATGACCTGAGCCGAAGGCAGTCGCTTAACCAACTGAGCCACCCAGGCGCCCTTCTAGCCTGTTTTTAAAATGGCTTTTGCCAAGATGAGATCAGTGGAGCAGTGATTTGGGTATAATCAACTTCTTCCTTGTGATCTTTTGGTACAAGCTATGTGTTGAGATTGGTGTTTCTGATGTATTCATTCCTAGAGTAAGTATTTGAGTGTTTGCTGTGTGCCAAGCACTATTTTAGGCACTAGACCAAATCCACTGATTTTATATTTCCGCAGGTGCTTCTTCACCTGCCTCAAAGACCAAATCACTGCCTTCCCCTTTAGGGAATATAACAGGAAACAAATAAAAATCTTAACCTTCATGGAACTCATATTCTAGTATGTAGGCTTATAGATAACAAGCAAAATATAAAGTATGGTGGAGAAAAACAAAGCAGGGATGGAGGATAGGAAGGTTTGGTGGGGAGGCAGATTTTCTATTTTAAATATGGAAGTTAGGGAAGTTTCACTGATAAAAAGACATTTAAGCAGAGATCTGCAGGAGAGAGGGAGCCATGTAGATATCTGAGGGAAGGGCCCTCGGGGTGGAGAGAAGAGCATGAGACAAAGTCCTTGAAGCAAGAGAAAGCTTGAGGAGTTTTGGGAACAGCAAGGAGGTCAGTTTGGCCGGGGCCAGAGTGAGATGGGGGAAGTACAGGAGAGGAGGCCTGGGCTTGTAAGATCTGGTGGGGACCCGAATGAGATGGGAAGCCCCCCCGGTAGCTCTGCTCTGCCTTCTTCCTGGAAGGGTTGCCTTCGAGGCCGACCATGCCGAGGGGCTTCTGCAGCGACTTTTGGGTGAGAGTGGGCATGGGACTCTGAATCATCTGGGAGCCTCTCTTGGGCCAGCTGCTTGGGCCATCCAGGACTCCGGGGCCACCTGGAGCACAGGTGCCATTTCTGGACTCGTTCAGTGCCAATACTATTCCATAACCACCAGGTAACTGTCACAGCTTCAGATGCCTGGGTTCACCCCACTGCTATATAGTCAGTTTCCAGGGAGGCCCAGAAGTCTGCATTGTTAACAAGCTTTTTGGGTGATTTTTGAGGCCAGTGGTCCCTGGACCACACTTTGGTCTATAGACCATGGTTCTCAGCCCCAGAAACCACCTGTGGTGGTTTTAAAAAATGCCTGGCCCCACCCCTAAAGATTCTGATTTAATTGGTCTGAGGTGGGGTTAGGTGTTAGTATTGCTCCCGAACTCTTCCTAATGTACATCCAGGGCTAGGATCACTCATCTGAGGATTAAATAAGCCTTGTACCCGGTACTATGGGGACATTTGAATGGGTAACTGTGAGTAAGAGACTTCATTCAGCCCCTCTGGGAAGGCTAAGGCAGGGCTGGTCACCTTGCCAGGAATAACAGGCATCTTTCATGTAACATTTATGTGCTTTATCTCATTTGCCTTCCTCACTTCTCTGGGCCTCCGTTTCCTTGCTCGTAGAGTGAGTGGCTTAAATTTAATGGTTTCCTAGAGTCTCTTTGGCTCTGACGGTTCTTAATCTTTCTGGTGTTGGAAGAATCTCTAAGTCAGAACAGCGTTCTAGGACACTGTTTACTGATGTTGGTCTTAGAACACCCTAAGGTACGTCATACTTATGGCAAGGGCTGTAGCGAATGTCTCAATAGCAAATTGAAGGAAATCTCCAGTAGCAGCCCGGGAAGAGGAGGGTGTTGGAAACCTGAAGTGTGTACCATCGGGCCTCCCGGTTCAGAGCTCCTAATGGAACCCCTAGCTTGGCCCTCAGAGGCAGGTGGGAGCCTGGGCATTCGTCTTGGCTCTGCCACTCACTGGAGTGAGTTCCTTGCAAAGTGGGAATCGTGTTTTATAAAATGTAAAGCTTCTGTAAACCCAAGCGTGGTAGGGTGGCCGGGGAGAAGCAGGCAGCCTGGGTCAGCGAAGCCCGATGCTCAGGTTTGGCAGCCCCTCTCTGCAGCCAAGCCGTCTTACTGGGGACAAGAGGCCGTTTGAATAGCCTGGTGGAATCCAGGGGCTGCAGGAACTAAGGTTAACCTGGAATAAATAACCAGGCACATTCTGGAGCACCTCAGAATTAACTCACCTAGAACATCAGATGTAAAACACCCCTCTGCCTGGCACCTGGGTCTCTGATTTTTGTCCTCATTGGGACAGCACGGTGTCTGGTTCTTAGTTTGTGTTTTGAAATGTGATGGTCCAGTAAGAAGAAGAGAAAGTTTAGGGGAAAGCAGTTTTTCTTTTTCTCTTCTGTAGAATTGGGATAATGAGTTTCCTTCCCTTCCCTTTAAAATTTTCCCATTCATACTGTCTCTATCTGTATTTTGAATCCAAACTAAATGCTGGTCTCTCTAAGTTAAGACAGAAATGAAGTCAAATGAGGGAATGCAGAATTAGAGTAAGCGTGAGCAGAATTTGAAATGTGACTTTTCATTCCATCATTTATGGGCACACAAGACCTGATGGGCCATTAACCAGTTTCTCCACGCTGGCCAATTAAACCCGAATCTTGGGGCGCTGTGGCCAAGCAGGAATAGTTTTCCAAAGTTCCTGAGGTGATGCTGGTGCTCAGCTACAGTGAAGATCACCCAGTTTTAAAAAATGGGTTCCGCCAGCTTTTCTGTATCTTCTCTCATTCTTATCCCCTGCTCAGTGCTTGTCCCTTTCCTGTCTCCCCTCGTGTGACTTTCCCAGCTTACCCGGCCCTCTGCTTCCTTTGCTTCAGCAGGCCTCCTGAGCTGTGTGGAGGGCAACCTTGTCTCTGTCCCCTATGCATGCTTCCACCCAGCCTGACATTTAGGGATTCAGCAGTCTGCTGGAAAACTAGGAGGTAAAGCCTGCTGGCTACTGAGGTTGGTGGCATAATGCTTAACACATGCGTTTGCTATGTTGAAGGCAGTGTTGTAAGAACTTTACAAATATTAAATCATTGAATCCCTACAACAGCCCCATTTTACACATGGAGAAACAGATGCAGAGGTGAAGAAAGATCCGTAAGGTCAAATGGCTAGCGAGAAGTGGAGCTGGGATTTGAACCACCACACCATGACAGGGAGGGGGAGACGTTCTGGGGCCTTGAATCTGGGGCTTTGATTTTGTGTTTGGAGATTTTCTCAGGGTCTGACGTGTACTTTTATTATTGTGATTTTTACGTTAACTTACTTAGACATTTACCTGCAGGCCTATTAAAAAATGTTTTATTTTTCTTCTTTCCTTAGGTGGTGTTTGGAAACTAGACCATGTGCCTAGGTAGATGTCATTCCTTTCTCCATAGCTCTACACCCCCAGCAACGCTCACCACACCCTTGTTTTGAGAACCTCTCTGAGGTATGATGTCTAGGCTGACCTGAGCTGGCCTTGAAGAGACACAAGTGATGTCTTTATGTTCCTTGGTGCCTTTTTTTTTTTTAATTGTGGCAAAATATACGTAACAAAATTGACCATTTTAAGCATTTTTAAGTGTATTGTTCAGTGGCATTAAGTACATGCACAGTTGTACAACCATCACCACCATCCAGAATCTTTTCATCACCCCAAACTGAAACTCTGTACCCATCAAACACTAACTCCCTCTTCTTTCTCCCCCTTCACCCCTGGTAACCACTGTTATGCTTTCTTACTCTCTGCATTTGACCCCCCCAGGTACCTGGATTCCTAGGTGGAATCATACAGTATTTGTCCTTTATACCTGGCGTATTTCACTCAGCATAATGTCCTCAAGGCTCATCCGTGCTGTAGCGTGTATTGGACCTTTGTCCTTGTTTAAGGCTGAATAATATTCCATTGTTTATTTGTATCACATTTTGTTTATCCAGTCTTCTGTTGATGGACACTTGGGTTGCTTTCATCTTTTGGGTATTATGAATAATGCTACTATGAACATGTGTATAAAAAGTACTCTTTGAGACCCTGCTTTCAGTTCTTTTGGGTATATACCCAGAAGTGAAATTGCTAGATCAGATGGTGATTGTAGGTTTAATTTTCATTAGGAACTCCCATACTGTTTTCCATAGTGGCTGCACCATGTTATGTTCCTACCAACAGTGCACAGGATTCTGATTTCTCCACATCTTCACCAACACTTGTGATTTTCTGGGGTTTTGTTATTGTTGTTTATAATAGCTATCCTAATGGGTGTGACCTTGGTGGTTATCTAGTTGGACTCACAGAAGCCACTAACCAAGGGTCCAGTCCCGAGAGTGCTGAAATATACACATGTAGAGAAAATAATGGGATAAACCCCCATGTACTCCTCACCCACATCCAATAGTTATTAATTCGTGGCTAATCTTGTTTCACTTATAAACACCCTTCTTGATCTCTTCCTCCTGCTTAGTGTCATTTTGAGGCAAATCCCAAACATCACATCATTTTTATTATTTATTTATTTTTAAAGATTTTATTTATTCATTTGAGAAAGGGAGAGTGAGTGCAAGGCAGGGGAGGGGCAGAGGTAGAGGGAGAGAATCTCAAGCAGATGCCATGCTGACCGTGGAGTCCAACACCAGACTCCTGAGATCATGACCTGAGCTGAAACCGAGAGTCGGACACTTAACTGACTGAGCCACCCAGGCACCCCAATATCATTTTATCTGTAAATATTTTACTTTGTGTCTTAAAAAGATAAGCAATTTTAATATTCCATTTTGTCTGATGGTAGAAGGGCACATAGGGGTGTTTCTTTAGATTCCTTATTCTCTGTCATGCCCTTGGGCACACAGGCGGACCCCTGGATGTTGGATCTGTTGCCATACCCTGTGGTTGCTGAAAAGCCGCCTTGGCTGGTGCCTTGCTTCCCTGAAGGAGGCTGATTGCCCTTAGGGCTGAGTAGCCATGCTGAGAGAGGCCACCCAATCTCTGTTGAGAGGGGAAAGAGAGAAGAGGGAGGAAGAAGGGGTGAGGAAGAACATGTGTATGTGAGATAGAGTGATATCAGGGAACCACAGGGTACCCTAAGAGTAATAGCATGTTCCCTGCCCTCCCCCCTCCCCCCAAAACCTTTCGATTTTGGAATCTTTGGGACTGTAGTTTGCCAGTGGTAGGTGAGACTGGTGACACAGAGCCACCAAACACATGGGTACCAGACATGAGGAAAAAGCAGTCCTGTGGAATGGCTCCTTTTTCTTTTCTGGGGCCCTTTTGTTCAGAGAGTGGAGGCTTGGTTCCCAGCAAGTCTGAAGCTACTGGCTTTTTGCTTAAATTTGGGTGTCTCTACTACCAGGAGATGATGATTTTATAAAACTCCGTGGGAGGGACTCCTTGAGGATGCTGTGTGAACAAAGAGGAGTCCTGCCCCTCTTTCTTCTTAGTCTCTGGGTTCTGTTCCTTTCTAACAAAAGGCAGTGCCCAGTGAGTACTAAGGTCTGTTTGCAAGTAAGGAAAGGGAAAGGGGGGTGCCAGTTACAGAGTATCAGTTTTTGTCTCGGTTCTCAGCTCTGTTTAAACTTTGTTGCCTGTACCTAGTTTCCCTGTGTATCATCTCAGTCAGCTGACCAGTGCAGCCTAATCCCAACTCCCTCCCCTTTTATCCCCTCTTCTTTTTATCTTTAAAAATAACAGCTTTATGGAGATAAAATTCATATGCCACGCAATTCACCCATTTAAGCACACAATTCAGTGGTTTTTAGTATATTCAGAGTCATATCCCCTCTTCTTAAGACTGAAGACTGCTCTGTGCCCTGCTCTTCCCTGTGGTTCTTGGAGGTAGCCCTCCCTCTCTGCTGGTGTCACACGGATCCCATCCTCAAGACGGATGACCTTACTGTGGGGACATTGGCCAGTCGGCACTTTCCACCGGTCCCGTGTTGAACGTAGCCCTGCAGGAGCCCAGGACGCACAGACAAGTGCTACTAAGCCCCATTACCATGCAAGGTCTCTGTGCTCATAAAAAGTTTTAAAAAGTGAAACGCAAATTATGTTGCAAACTTGCCAGCTGCTTTACTAGTAATAAACCTGCTTAGGAATCTGTGACGATCCTTGAGCAAACTTAGTTCTGGACAGGTGAGCCTGTCAACCCATTCCCCCTTTCTAGTGGTGGATTACCTTTTAATAAACACACCGGAGCTTATACAGAGACAGTGGAGACACGAGCAATTACATAACATGTCAGGTGGTGGGAAGGCCTTTGAAGAGAAGGCAAGTAAAGGACTGAGATTGACGGTGAGGGTGGGTGGGGATTGGCATGTTACATACACCGGTCATGGAAGGCTCCTGACAAAGGGACATTGAGTAAAGACCTGGTGGCAGCGATGCATGAGCCCCTGGAGATCTGAGGGGAAGGACATTCCAAGCAGAGGGAACAGTAGACTCAAAGGCTCTGAGCAGGGGCATGCTTGAGGAACAGGGTGGAGGCCTGTGCCCGCCCGGAGCCGACTGGGTGACAGAGAGAGGTGTGGGAGACGGAGGCCATGGGGCCTCCCTGCATGAAGGCTGGAGTTTACCCTGCAGGAGATGGGGCCGTGTTCGAGGAGAGGAGTGTGATCTGATGGGTGTTTTAAGAGTAGCGCTCTGGCAGCTGTGTTGAGAATGAGCAGCAGAGGCAAGGGTGACAAGCTTTTGCAGGGACCCAGGAGAGAGATGACAGTGGTTGGAGGCGGTGGGAAATGGTTACATCTGGAGATATTTTGAAGGAGCACTTGACAGGATTTGCTCTTGGGTTGGAATTAGGGTATGATGGCAAGATAGCACTCAAGGATGCCGAGTCTGGCCTAAGCAACTGGAAGGACAGAGTGGTCACCTGCTGCCGGGGAAACTGAGAGTTAGACTCTGGGCATAACTACGTTTGAGATGCCTATCCAAGTAGAAACCCACATCTAAAATCGAGGGGATACCAATTCAATAATTTAGGGAGTACCTGTAAGTGGGGCTTATGACATAGCAGAAGAGAGGATATTTTACTGAAATAACTACAGCAAAAGTAAAAATTATGCCCTGAGAGGAATAAGGCAATCAAAAGGCAGCAGAAAGGAGCACACCGAGGTGACCCCGGCCAGAGAGAGTCCCGCTCCCTTCCTTGCCTGTAGGAAGCCAGTGCCCTTGATGGGCCGTCCGTGGCTCCCCCAGTTGTGTGGCCGCCAGGTGTTTGCATTGGGTCGTGTGGGGGGCACTCGAGAGCAGGGCTGGGCCTTCTCTTCGTGGCCTCAGTGCCAGGCATGTCTTGGCAGCTGGTAAATGTTTGATTGATGAGCAAACCACCCACCTTCCTCCCTCCCTCCTTCTCTCCTTCTCTTTCTTCCTTCAATATTTAAAAAAAAATTTTTTTAATTTATTTTTTTTTATTTTTTTTAAAGATTTTATTTATTTATTTGAGAGAGAGAATGAGATAGAGAGAGCATGAGAGGGGGGAGGGTCAGAGGGAGAAGCAGACTCCCTGCTGAACAGGGAGCCCGATGCGGGACTCGATCCCGGGACTCCAGGATCATGACCCGAGCCGAAGGCAGTCACTTAACCAACTGAGCCACCCAGGCGCCCCAATATTTTTTTTTTTAAAGATTTTTTTTACTTATTTGACAGAGAGAGAGAGCACAAGCAAGGGAAGCAACAGGCAGAAGGAGAAGCAGGCTCCCCGCTGAGCAGGGAGCCTGATGTGGGGCTCAATCCCAGGACCCTGGGATCACGACCTGAGCCGAAGGCAGACAATTAACTAACTGAGCCACCCAGGCACCCCTCAATATTTTTTTTCCTAAGATTTTATTTTTAAGTAATCCCTACACCCAATGTGGGCTCGAACTCACAATGCTGAGATCAAGAGTCACATGCTCCACTGACTGAGCCAGGTGCCCCGACCCTCTCCTTTCTGAGCCCAAGTTCTCCAGGTATAAAATGAAGAGGTTGGACTAGGCCAGTGCACTGGAATCAACGGGGAGGCTTTAAAAAAAATGCAGGGATCCATCCCAGACTGGTTGAATCTCAGTTCCCTAGTAGGAGCCTGGGGTTCTGTGTTCGAAAGTCACCCCCCGTGTTGTTCTTTTGCAGTCAGTCCAGGAGCAGTCTGCAGACGTGTATTTGGAAGCCACTGGACCAGATCATTTCTGAGGTCCCCTTCAGCTCTAACATCCTGTGAGTCTTGTTAGAATGTTTGCAATATAATTCTCTTCCTGGGAAGTGGGGTTTTTGCTTGGGGTGGAAGGGCCTGGAGGGGGAGAGAAGATGCTGCCTCTGGGGGCGAAGGGCACCTTGGGCAGGACAAACAGGGGCAGATGTGCCAGCCGGGGTTTGGGGAGGCATTGAAGAATGGTCCTGGGAGGGACCCTTGGGGAGGGACCTGTGAATGTGACAGCTTACTTGCCCTTGGGAACCACATGTGTTAGGTCTCAGAAATAGAGGTAAAGGACATGACCCCAACTTTGGAGAGGCTTACAGGCTGATGAGAAAACTCAGGATCCCGTCCCACTGTGGGAATCGCTGCTGTAGTGGAAGTGGGGGGAGGAGGAGGGCAGGGGACTGGTGTCTCGGCACTCAGAGAAGGCATGCGGAGAAGGGGGCCCTGGAGCAGAAGCTTGGGGCCGAGGAGGAGTTGTCAGGCAGATCTGTGCTGGGAGCCAGTGGGGTGGGGTATCAGGTATTCTGTAGTCAGGGGGAACAGCCCAGGCCCTGACACAGAGGAAGTCTATGAGAGTTGCCAGTGAGTGAAAGGCACCCGAGGAAGTGGCTGGAGAGGTGGGCAGAGACCAGAGGGGAACAGGCTCTCCACGCTGGCTGGAGACGTGGAGCTATCTCCCGAAGGGAACGGGCATCTTGAGGAGGACGTCTCTGTGACCAGATAGATGTTTTACAGCAACGACTGTGGCAGAGTGTGCGTTGGAGGGGGCTAAGACCAGATGGAGGAGAAGACAAGCGGAAAGCTTTGCTGTTTTGCCTGGGTCCAGCGTCCACTGGGGCACCTGCTTTCTTGTACTGCTGAGTGTCTCTTTGGGCTGCCCTTTGTTGACTATTAGAGTACCAGGTGCCTTGTGAAATGAAGCACCGGCTGCTGACCGGCTCAGAACACCTGTGCCCTGGGGCCCCTGAGACCCACAAGCAGGCCTCAGGTGTGTACTCAGGAGGGCAGTGACAGGCGTATGGGAGAGAGTCCGCTTGTCCACTTTAGGAGTTATGTTTTATGTAGAAATCCATAGTTGTAGGTCAATTTGCCCAGCCATTGTAGCCTGGCCTGTTCAAGGACTCAGAGATCCTTCAAGTTCGTCTAATTTTACATGATAAACCGAAGCGTGCCCAAGACCTTCTCATGGGTACTTGCTGACAGCGTCAGGGCGAAAGCCCTTCTTGGGCTTCCCCGGTTCTCACTCTTCTTGCTCTGCTGTTCCTGGCCTGGGGCTTCGTTCTGGGTCTTTCCCCATGTCATTTGATTTCACGGAGCTCCCTTCTCTACACCCATGGGCTCAATGTCTTTCTCTCATTGCTCAGCCAGAGTCCAGCTAAAGCTCCTGTGAGTAATGGCAGCAGCAGCTTACTCTCACGCCTGCTCGCTTGCTTGTTCCTTCTTTCCCCTTGCCTAGCTCCCATTCCTGGGACAGAAGTTCCCCCCTCTGGCCACCAGCTCAGGCATTTTCTTCCACTCTCAGCTTCTTCTAAGTAAGCATATGTGCTCACTCGCTCGCTTTGCCTGTGCATCATACAGCTTGGCTTACTCTTTACTCCATTTTCGCCTGGAATTCTCCTTCTAAAAGAGAAAGCTGAGGGTAACTTCCACTGACCCCTTTGTACACTCTTAACTGGTATAACAATAATTGAACACGTATTATTGAATGAACAGATTATATCAACACGTACGCCGTATTCAGTTGTGTGAGGGAGCAGGGTAAAGAGTTTACCCTCAGGTTGTAAAATATACATCCATCCATCCTGCTAGTCCTTAGCCAACAAGCAGTGGCAAATTCAGGAAACTGAATTTTGTGGTTTCCCAGTCCAGTGTTCCTTGAATCTTGCCGCCTTTAACTTTCATTGTATAAATCTGTAACATGTTGTTTGCTTCCTTGTCTTATTAAACAATATACTGAATAGAGATCAGATTTTTCTTAATGTTTTCAGAGTGCCTCTGTCCCCCTGTTGGCCTGTTTCTGAACTTTTATTAATCTGCCGTTACTGAACTTAATATTCTTAAGGGAAACAGATGACCAAGTTTAATGTTATTTGAAATTCAAAGCCTTTGATGCTGAGGGAAAGGAAGCTCATAGGTTTAGTGACAATTCCTTGTTCTTAGTTCCTCAGAGCCTTTTTTTTTTTTAATTTCTAGATTCAAACAAGTGTGGATGTTACTACATTTATATATTTTACCTGTAACAACTTCAGTGTATTTTCTTTTTTTTTTTCTTTTTTTGAAGATTTATTTGAGAGAAAGAGCACATGAGCAGGCAGGGGAGGGGGGCGGGGGCAGAGAGAGAAGCAGACTCCCCGCTGAGCAGGGAGCCCGATGCGGGACTTGATCCCAGGACCCCGGGATCATGACCTGAGCCGAAGGCAGATGCTTAACTGATTGAGCCACCCAGGTGCCCGTTCAGTGTATTTTCTAACGGGTAAAGTTATCTCTTACTTGTCTACTTTTATTTCAAACTTCAGAATTCTTCCCTTTCCTCTCTAGTATTTTGAGGTGTGAGGTGTGGTGAACAAATGTACATGTCAGTTATCCTCTCCCTCTCCCCTAAACCTTCATCTCTCCAGAATAAAAGAGTTCTAATTTTTAAGCTCTTATTAGAAAGCTCTTCCATCTACTTTATAACTTCAGTCATCTGTTAGGACCTCTTCCTATGCTACTATGTCTTTCTTAAGGTGCAGGGAACCAAAACTGAACAGCACATCCTGCGGTGGACACGGGGTGGTTTTGAGTAAGGGCAGGATCACAAGTTGTATTTCATTTCCAGTATTATTTCAGATAATGCCCAGTGTTTTCTGGGCCTTTTGTGATGAAACATGCAACGTTGGCTGATGGCCAAGCCTCTTTACTGAACAGCGTAGCTGAGAACCCATTATTCTAAAAGTGTCATTAGGGTTGCTTTTCCCTAAATGTTCCTTCACATTGGCCTCCACTGATGCTCCTTTACCATAATTTCACTCATTCATGTAGCCTCCTGAGAACTCATTGTCTTTTAATTTTGCATTTTGATTTCTGCAGTACTTTTAAGACCATTTGGAGTCTTGAAGGTTTCACTTTATTGCTTGACGGTATGTTTATTGAGTACCTAATGGAGAATGCAGTGATGAATGAGACAGACAAGCCTCTTCCCTCATGAAGCTTACAGCCTAATATTCTGCTAGATCATTGGTTCTCAAGGCATTTTGGATACAAGACCTCCTTTTTAAATTAGTTTTTTCGCAGGCCCTCCTTCAATAGTGGTATGTATGTATGTATGTATGTAATACATATGTATGTATGTATTTATTATGTATTATATATGTATATATTAACAGACTGAGCCACCCAGGCACCCCAGTATTGGTGGTTTTTGTTTTTTTTTGAGAATGTGGGGGAGGATCAGAGGGAGAGGGAGAGAGAGAATCCCAAGCAGGCTCCTTGCCCAGCTTGGAGCCCAACACGGGGCTTGATCCCACAATCCTGAGATCATTACCTTAGCCGAAATTAAGAACCGGATGCTCAACTGACTGAGCCACCCAGGTGTCCCAATAGTGGTGTTTTTAATGGCTGGTCATCAGGATCACATATATGGATACAGTTGGGTCCTCTTATGGGAGGGGAGCTACCATTCTGGGTACTTTATGAAAGTATTAAGCTTGAGTCCAGAACTGGTCCGTGGGTTTAAAACTCTGCTGTTCATGGCTCCCCACAGATGACAATCACACTCTCTCTCACACACAGATGCATACAACATGCAGTCACCGAAGTTGTATGGAATTCAGTTTTTTTTTTTAATTGTTTTTTGGTGGAATTTTGACATTTAGAGTCAGTGGAGATTCTGCCTACTAGTTCTACCATAATCCTCTTGTTCCTACTCCCTCAAAGAATTCTCACAGGCTAATCAGGCCTGATGAGGTCCTTTCAGAACTAAGGTGCTCCCTCTACCTCATCTGTTGACATGTTTACTTAAGTGTTTGATAACATTTCTTGGGCAAGTAGTAGATCCTGTAGTAAACAATAGGGATCGATCTATCTATCTATCTATCTATCTATCTATCTATCTATCTATCTATTTTCAGTGTCCAGATCTCCCTGCAGAGAAGCTCATCAGGAGAGGGCACAGCGCCGCCCGTCAGCCCTGGCGCCGCTCTCTGCGCCCGTGGGAGCATAGGTGGCAGCAGGGGTTGCCCAGGCGACAGGGACTGGGGGTGCTGCCTTGCCCAGCGACTAGGCACCTCTAGATCACTTGCTGAGCTCACCATGCCTGGACCTCGTCTGCTCAGATGCTTCAGGGTGCGCTCTGCTGATGCTCTGCAAGGCGAGCCGGCTTTCTAGGCTGGTCTTCGTGGACACAGGGCAGAGGCCAGACCCAGGCTCTGGTCCCAGATGCTGTCCCCTGGCAAAATGGGCAGCGCAGTGTGAGGTGTGCGCTTCCCAGCCTGCAACAGGTTGCAGACACTGGCGTGCTGAAGCTTTTTATTTTGACTACACTTTTTATGCCAGTTAAGTTAGTTCACTGATTTTCTAGCTGGAGGTCCCCTGCTGACTCATGCCGGATGTGCTTTAAGAATCTTATATTAGTGATGTTTGGAGTCCTCTGTAAAAAGCTTCTCAAATGTTTTTGGCCTTCCTAATTTCTTCTTCTTCTTCTTGTGTATTAAAAATATAATTTAATAAAATTATATAAGCAGTACAACTTGAAATAAATAGTTTGAATAAATAGTTTGAAAATGCAGATAAACAAAAGAAAGAAAATAATCTCATCTGTTGAGATACTTTTAAGATTTTAGAGTGTTCCTCTAGCCCTTTTCATAAACACTGTATATAATAAAAATCTTTTGTTTTAAATAGAAATTGTACTGTATGTACACTACAGTATCCTCCCCCCCGCCCCCCACTTTGGATCTGGAGCATTTCTCGTAGCTATAAATACGTGCTACAGTGATGTCTAGTATTTAATTGTGTTAATATACTATAATTTATTGAACCAATTTTCTCTTGTTGGAACTTTGGTTGTGGCTCATTTTTTGTTATGAAATAATTTCGTTATAAATAATTCTGCAGTGATTATCTTTGTCACATGCATCTCTATTTCCTTAGGATAAGTTTCTGGAAGTGGAGTTATTGGGCCTTATGTATGCATTGCTAAATTGCTCTTAAGACAGGGTTCATCAATTTATACTATCTTCAAAATGCTTACTTTGCAGGGGTGCCTGGCTGGCGCCTCGGTTAGCATCCGACTGTTGATCTCAGCTCAGGTCTTGATCTGAGGGTTGTGAGTTTGAGCCCTGCCTTGGGCTCCATGCTGGGCATGAAGCTTACTTAAAAAAAAGAAAGAAAGAAATGGAATGCTTACTTTGCCACATCTCTGCCAATACCAGGAATTATTATTATTTTTAAAAGATTTTATTTATTTATTTGAGAGAGAGCACGAGAGAGAGAGAAAGAGAGCGAGCAAGCATGTGAGCACAAGCAGGGGGAGTGGCAGGCAGAGGGAGGAGCAGACTCCGCGCTGAGCAGGGAGCCCCACGGGGACTCCATCCCAGGTGCCAAAGGCAGACGCTTAACTGACTGAGCCACCCAGGTGCCCAGGTGCCCCCAGGAATTATTTTTTGAAAACCTTGGTCAATTCGGTAAGCCCCAAATGGGCTCATTTTTTTAATTTGTATTTCTCATTATTTTAATTTGTATTTCTCTAATTTCTTGTGAGGTAGCAACTTTTTTTTAACGTATTCACTGTCCACTTGTGTTTCTTTTTTTAATTGTGTGCTGGCCACTTTTGCTCATTTTCTTAGTGGGCTGCTTATCTTTTACTTCCTGCTTCGTAAGGGCCTTCTCTAGAGTAAAGACATTAATGGGAGGAACTGTCACGTTACAGATATTTCTGTTGGTTTGTTGTTTGCGTTTTAACTGTGTGCTGGCAGGTTTTTGATGACTAGAACTTTTTATTGGTGGTCTTTTTCTGTAGTTTCTTCCTTTGCTTTTATAACGGTACATTTTGATTAATTTCTCTTTTCTACTTATAAGCCATGTGATACAAGGTTTAGAGCAAGGTTTAAAGAAATACAAGCAGGTACACCATGAGTCCCTTATTCACGGCTATTGATTGCTGCTGTATGAGTAAATAGAAAATAGGACTTGCTCTTTGGCTTTTAAAAGTGTCAGCTTTGGTATTTAAGATCCAAAGGTTAGAGAGGTTTTTCCTGCTGCTGATGTTGAGCTGCCACAGCATTCCCCTGCTCTGATTTTCCTAACAGAAGATACCTTGCCTTCTCTCAGACCATTCTCAGCCAAGCCCTGAGATTGCCCTGTGTGGAGAGCGTTACTTTCTTCTGCTGTCCTTCGTCTCTGCCGTGAGCTCCCGGACTTCATGTTAGGCGGTAGGAGGCGCCCGCTACTCCTGGCACTCACCACCACCTACTGCCTCTCCTCCCTCACGAGCTTTTCTCAGCCCCTTGATCGGCCTGCCTAGCGGCTTACTTGGTTTGGGGATATTAGTGCTCTCCTGGAGAGCCGGCATGTTCCTCTTGCTTATGGGCCCCTGTTTCCAGGAGGCAGTCATTTGTGTCCAGGAACTTGACAACCTGACATCTCATTGCAAAGAGGTGTTCTGCCAATTGTATTTAGTTTAGATAATTGGTATTTCACTTTGCGATTCTCTACCATAATTAGCTATATTCCCAGTGGTGGGTGTTTTTCATTTTCTGTGAGGACTCTTAAGCAGACAGATGTGTTTTGCTCGGGGTTGGAAGGGGGGCAAGAAACCCAACCTGCAAGCCTGTTGACCCCGGGGGTTGGTAACGACACACCTCCGCTCCAGCATCTGCTCCCCTGTGGTTCTTCTTCTGAATTTTTTAGAAGATTTGTTTATTTGAGAGAGAGAGAGAGAACCGGGAGTGGGGAGACGGGCAGAGGGAGAGGGAGAGAGAATCTTCAAGCAGACTCCCTGCTAAGTGCAGAGCCTGACGCAGGGCTGGATCCCAGGACCCTGAGATCGTGACTGGAGCCTAAATCAAGTCAAATGCTCAACTGACTGAACCATCCAGGTGCCTCTCCCCTGTGGTTCTAAGTGCTCCCCCCCTTTATTTATCCCTTTTAAAATTATAAAAGCAATCTATCAGCACAAAAAGAATCTTGAAAAAAATAACCCACCGGTAATCCCACCACCCTGCATAATTATCTTTCTTTTAATCTTGGCTCAAATGCATACTTAGTTTTATATTGTTATAGTCTGACAATGTTTTTTGTATTAGTTTTTTTTAACTAAACACTGTAAGTGATTTTTTTTTAAGATTTTTAATTTTGGGGGCGCCTGGGTGGCTCAGTCGTTAAGCGTCTGCCTTCGGCTCAGGTCATGATCCCAGGGTCCTGGGATCGAGTCCCACATTGGGCTCCCTGCTCAGGGGGGAGCCTGCTTCTCCCTCTGCCTCTCCCACTCCCCCTGCTCGTGTTATCTCTCTCCCTCTCTCTCAAATAAGTAAGTAAAATCTTTAAAAAAAAAAAGGAAATTATTAAAAAAAGATTTTTTATTTTTAAGTAAACTCTACCCCAGCATGGGGCTGGAACTAACAAGAGTTGAGAGCAAGAGTTGCGTGCTCTGCTGACAGCCAGCCAGGTGCCTTAGCACTATAAGTAAGTTTCCATGTTGCTGTGTAAATGTCATAATTAGGATTTTTAATGGCCTCCTAATAGTCTATCAATTATTTAATTATTCCCTGTTCTTGGACATGTAGATTCTCTGTGTGTGTTTGTCTCTCTCGTTTGTATTGTTGTTGTTTTGTTTTGTTTTGTTTTGTTTAGAGATTTTATTTATTTATTTGACAGAGAGAGACACAGCGAGAGCAGGAACACAAGCAGGGGGAGTGGGAGAGGGAGAAGCAGGCTTCCCGCAGAGCAGGGAGCCCGATGCGGGGCTCAATCCCAGGACCCTGGGATCATGACCTGAGCCGAAGGCAGACACTAAATGACTGAGCCACCCAGGCGCTCCTCTTTTGTGTTGTTTTAATAATGTTGTATACTTTTGTGTATAGCTTTTGGGGGTTTTTGTTCTTAGGATAAGAACATTGGCCTTGGGGTTCCTGGCCCTGAGGATTTGCCACATGTTTGGTTCTGTGGGGCCACTGTACTGCTTTCTGAAAGAGTAGTGTCATTCTGCACCCAGACAGGTTTTCAGTATAGGTGTAGGGCAAGAAATATGCAAGCAAGTGAGGCTTTGGGATGCTGAAGCAGCTGGAGGATTCGTGGCTGAACAAGGGAGGTGGTGGGGTTTTTCTTCCTCTTTCCAGCAGGTTGGAGCCAGCTAGCTGAGCGTTACAGTGATTTCCTGATGGGAGGCCTCTTTCCTAGGACCTTGGCTTTCCTCTGTCACCGTAGTGCCGTTGTTCTCCTTCTCCAGAGCATGAAGGAAACAGCTGGGTTTTCTTTTCTTTGTCTATTAAGTTAAAATAAAATTTGGGGTTTCCCTGACGCTGTTCCCTGGCCCATTTGATAACCATGTGGGGCTTTGAGAGTTGCTCTGCCCCTCACATTTAGTGATCCATTCGCCAGCCAGTAACAGTTTTAGGTGAAAATGAAGGAATCAAGCAGACACTGACTAGAGGGAAAAAAAGGCCTAGGAGATGATATAATTTGCTGGAGTTTATTTATGAGACAGTTAGCATAAATCCTGGTAATAGCAGATCATCTTGGATTTGGTTGAATTCATCCAGCAAAAAACCAAAATTACAAAGTTAATGATTAAATACTAGGAGTTAAATTAGCAGAATTTATAGCCACGTCTCATCTATGAATCAGAAGTTTTCCGAAGAAAAGAGGTGCTGAGCCATGCTTGTTTTTTGTTTTTGTTTTTGTTTTTTTGAAACCCTCAGTGATTGTTTTTTTGCTAGTACGTGTGATTAGGGAGTGTTGATAGTCCCTGAGAAATTGAGGGAGTGTGATATGAGTGCTCTCTCTTTTTGGCCATGCAACCAGCTAGGAATTTCCAGGTACTGATGTTTAGGACTGGCCAGGCGGTCTTGTCACTGCATATAAACTTCTCTTTCCACCCCTCCCCCAATGTCCCCAGCATTTTGGAAACCTGTTGGGGTAAAAGTCAGGTGTGTGACTTCCCAGAGTCTGGGGGGGTCATGTATGTGCATCCTGGCTGTGTGCGTGTGTGTTCGTGTGATGAAGATGGTGCTGGACGGAGTCCAGTGGGATCCTGGGGATCACTGATTCTGTTCTGTTTCTGTTGTAGCCCTTGCCAGCATCCAGCCATGGGGGATATGAAAACTCCAGATTTTGATGACCTTCTGGCTGCCTTTGACATCCCAGACCCCACTAGCCTCGATGCCAAGGAGGCCATCCAGACCCCCAGTGAGGAGAATGAGAGTCCCCTCAAACCTCCAGGCATGTGCATGGATGAGAGTGTGTCCTTGTCTCACTCAGGATCATCCTCAGATGTACCGGCCGTGAGTGTCATTGTCAAGAACACCAGCCGCCAGGAGTCGTTTGAAGCGGAGAAAGACCACATTGCTCCCAGCCTCCTACACAATGGATTCCGGGGCTCGGACCTGCCTCCAGATCCCCACAACCTGGGCCACAACTGTGGGAAGTTTGATTCCACTTTCATGAACGGAGACAGTGCCAGGAGTTTCCCTGGCAAGCTAGAACCTTCCAAGTCAGAGCCATTACCGACCTTTAACCAGTTCAGTCCAATCTCCAGCCCAGAACCTGAGGATGCCATCAAAGATAATGGGTTTGGAATGAAGCCCAAGCACTCTGACAGTTATTTTCCACCCCCTCCTGGGTGTGGGCCTGTGGGGGGCCCAGTCCTGGAGGCTCTGGCTAAGTTTCCGGTCCCAGAGCTCCATATGTTTGATCACTTCTGTAAGAAGGAGCCCAAGCCGGAACCTCTGCCCTTGGGGAGTCAACAGGAACACGAGCGAGGTGGGCAGAAGGTGGGGGAGCCTCACAAGGAGCTGGATGCCAGTCGATTCTTTGGGGAAGCTTTGGAATTCAACAGCCACCCCAGCAACAGTATTGGAGAGCCGAAGGGGCTTGCCCTGGAACTCGGCGCTTGCTCGTCAGTCCCCCCCAGGCAGCGCCTGAAGCCAGCTCACTCCAAGCTTTCCTCTTGTGTTGCAGCCTTGGTGGCCCTGCAGGCCAAAAGAGTGGCCAGCGTCGCCAAGGAGGATCAACCTGGCCATGCAAAGGACCCCTCGGGGCCCACTAAAGAGGGCTCCAAAGGTAGCCCCAAAATGCCCAAGTCACCAAAGAGTCCCCGGAGCCCCCTGGAGGCCACCAGAAAGAACGTCAAGCCATCGGACAGCCCTCGGAGCATCTGCAGTGATAGCAGTGGTAAAGGCTCCCCTTCAGTGGCTGCCAGCTCCCCACCAGCGATCCCCAAAGTCAGAATCAAAACCATTAAGACGTCCTCGGGGGAAATCAAACGGACGGTCACGAGGATCCTGCCGGACCCTGACGATCCCAGTAAGTCCCCCGTTGGGTCACCTCTGGGGAGTGCCGTTGCGGAGGCCCCCAGCGAGGCGCCGGAGGACGAGGTCACCGCCCTGCCGGCTGTGGCGCCCTCTCCTGAGGTGGGCACAAATGCCGGGAGCCCCCAGGGTGACAAGAAAGGGGACGAGGGCACCCCGAAGGCCAGTGAAGCGGCGTCTCCGTGCGGCAGCTCCGGGCCCCGGGTCCCAAAGGGGGCTGCCCCTGGCGCGCAGAGCGGCAAGAAGCAACAGCAGAGCGCGGCGCTGCAGGCGTCCGCCCCGGCCCCCGCCACCCTCCTGCCCAAGGCCGTGCACCTGGCCAACCTGAACCTCGTCCCGCACAGCGTCGCCGCGTCCGTGACGGCCAAGTCCTCGGCGCAGCGGCGGAGTCAGCCGCAGCTCCCGCAGATGTCGGTTCCCCTGGTCCACCAGGTGAGGAAGGCCGCCCCGCTGGTGGTGGAGGTCTTCAACAAGGTCCTCCACAGCTCCAACCCCGTGCCCCTCTACGCGCCAAATCTCAGCCCCCCCGCCGACAGCAGGATCCACGTGCCGGCCAGTGGCTACTGCTGCCTGGAGTGCGGGGACGCGTTTGCCTTAGAGAAGAGCCTGAGCCAGCACTACGGCCGGCGGAGCGTCCACATCGAGGTGCTGTGCACGCTGTGCTCGCAGACGCTGCTCTTCTTCAACAAGTGCAGCCTGCTCCGGCACGCCCGCGACCACAAGAGCAAGGGGCTGGTCATGCAGTGCTCGCAGCTGCTCGTGAAGCCCATCTCCGTGGACCAGATGTTTGTGTCGGCCCCCGCCGGCTCCCCGGCACCAGCGGCCCCGGCGCCCCCCGCCTCCCCCAAGCCCGGCCTCGCTGCGGCCGCTGCCAGCCCAACCCTCCCGGCCTTGCCGCTCTACCCGGACCCCGTGAGGCTGATCCGGCACGGAATCAAGTGTCTCGAATGTCACAGGCAGATACGCGACTACATGGCTATGGCTGCCCATTTCCAGAGGACGGCGGAGGAAACCGAGGGGCTGGTAAGCAGACCCTTCCTGCGATGGCTGTCAGCCCCCGGGTTTGCGCCAGCTCCATGATTGGGCATGGAGAAAAGCTCCCTGATGCGGGGGCGTCTAATGAGTCTTAGAAGAAGACGCCTGGCTTGATGGTTAGTGACGCTCCGGAATGCGGCGTGCTTGGTGTTTCCTGGGGGAAGGGCCCTGCCCCCCACCCGCCACTCGGGGCGACTCTGAAGACGTGCCCGCCGCCCCGTGCCTGTGGCCACGCCCCACGTCCCGCTGAGCTCCCGCTACTGGGCGGGCGGGGCCCCTGTCCGGCCGGGCTGGTCTCTGCTGGGCCGCCCCTGGTCTCCGGGAGGCTCCGGCCGGGTTCGCACGTGCCCGGAGAACTGGGGGGGCCGAGGTGGGTGCGCCCCCGCCCCGCCCTGCAGTGTGTGCTCTCAGAACCGGTGTGTACGGCGTTGTTCCCCGCGGGGAGACTGCGGTAGGGCCAAGGCAGGGCTGCGGAAGGCGAGCAGACCGGCCTGCAGGCCGTGGCAGAGGCTGCGGGGGCCTCTTCGCCTGCCTTCCCGCCGCTCTAGGAAGGCGGCCGCGCTGATCTGCTTGCTCCGATTCTCGCTTACGTGATGGGATTGGGTTTGGTTTGTTTTTGAAGACAGTCTGTGCTGAACAGACCCTTTGGCTCCGTCCGCGTCGGTGGCTGTCTGTGCTCGCCAGGTCCTCTGCACGTAGGCCTCCAGACATGCCTCCAGAAGGTTCTGTCCCTCCTCCTCCAGGTGACTCTCTTCACGTCCCGGACAAGCGCGCCCCTCCCTGAACTTCCCTAAGCCGGGGCTGCAGAGGCCTGGGAGGAAAGCAAAGCAGCGTTTTACTTAGGGCAGCAGGGCCTGCATGCCTGTCTGTGGCCGAGGAGCTTTGCACCAGTGTCCCGAGTGCGCGCCCTGTGGAGGGAGGCTCCCTCGTCGGGCCCAGGGGTGCGGGCGGCGTCGCACTGCTCCTCCAGGGCCTCGCGTGGCTCAGCGCGGGCAGGGCTCGCCACTCACCTGCTACAGGGGGAGGCAGACTACGTTTGGGGCTGAAAGGCTTGTAGACGTGGTTGCACAGAGTGCCTTGGAGGGACTACCTCACCGTGACTCGGGGCGGAGGGCAGGTGCCCAGTGGCAGCCATTTGAGTTGGACCTGCAAGAAAAGTTGGGGGGGGGGGTGTTCCAGGTGTAGGGAACAGAGGTGCGGGAAAGTGCAGAGTGCACTTGAGGAGGGCAGTTGTGGAGCCTGGGGAGTGTTGGGGTGGAGACACGAGGTGGACTTTGGTGGCTTGTGGTCCTTCTGTGAGGAGCTGTAGGCTCACTGTCCCCTCCCATCTTCGCCGTCTCTCCTCAGTTTGCATTGTGTTTCTTATGAGTCAGATGGAGTGTGGCGACCCTGGCCCTTCGCTCTGGGGCTTCAGTCTTCTTGCTGTCCCCCACATTAGCTGTCCCCACATAGCTGACCACTTCTTCTAGGTCATGTGGTCAGAACCGTTGTCAGCAGAGGTTCATGCTTGGTGTTTTTCCACTGTTCCTCACCTGCCTTCTAAAATCTGAGCCCTCAGAGGTTGGGGTGTAGGATCCTCGGCTGACACTCCCCCCCATCCTGCATCTTCTCCTCTAGTGGGAGCTGGGCCCCCAGACAGGAAAGGGAGAGGGGACCCAGGAAGGCTGTCAGGCTTCTCTCAGCCCAGTGCAGATCCCTCACAAAATCTCCTGCCAACAAATGTGGTCTCAGAGTCGCAGGGAAAGGACAAGGTTTGAGGTCTGGGGTCAAAACCTAACCTTGCTGGCTGGTGGACTTGAGTTTCCTGAGACAGTACCCAGGCTTCAGGCCATATGCGGGGAAAGGGTGTAGATGGATGGAGCCGGGCTGGGCTTCAATCTAGTTGGCGTAGGGACTGCAAGGGAGCACGTGCAGGCCTTCCGACTTCTCCCCTGTCCTGGATACCCCTACCCCTGCAGGGGCTGGAGGGGGGCCCTTCCTCCATCCCCAGCCACCTTTTTGGGATGTTGTCAGCACAGTTTCTTCTTGGTCTTAACGCTTTTATTTAACTATAATGTCCTTGTCACATCCAACAAAAGGAACACTTGCTTAATGTTATCTAATACAAGTCCATATACAAGTTTTCCTTTCATGTCAAAAATGATCTTTTTATAGTTGGGCTTGTTTTGAATCAGGATCCAAATATGGACCACATGTTAGCATTTGTTTTTGTCTTTTAAATTTCTCAGTCTATAACAATACCACTCCCCACTCTGCCCCACCAGGTCCTCCACTTTGGTTTTCATAGCATTGATTTGTTGAAGACACTGGTTCGTGCATCCTGAGAATTTTCCAGGATAATTATGGGTTTGACTGATGCTTCCTTATACAATTAATTCATTCTTCAATACCCTGTATTTTATCTGTCGACCAGAAATTGGCAATAAAGACTAGAAATAGGCAGTTTTGCGGAGGGGAATATCATGTTCTTCGTATTTCATGACTTCAGGGAGGCATAGAGTCCTTGATTGTCTCAGTTTTTTTTTTTTTTAAGATTTTTTTTTTTTTTTTATTTAACAGAGAGCACAAGCAGGGGGAGTGGCAGGCAGAGGGAGAGCAGGGAGCCCGATGTGGGACTCCATCCCAGGACCCTGGGATCATGACCCGAGCCGAAGGCGGCGTTTAACTGGCTGAGCCAATCAGGCGTCCCAGATTGTCTCAGTTTTAATGATACTAAGCATGATCGGTATGTTTAGGTGGGGATGTTCTGATCCCTTCGTTGTAAAGTTCCCTATCTTTTACCTAATTATTTTAATATTCATTAATAATTGCTCCTTGAGTCAGTAATTTTATTAAGAGTTGAAGAAGGGTGTTTTGTAATTTTATAATTTCTTTCTCAGTTATTAGCTGGAGTTCTGTGTAAAATATCTTTCCTTCTTCGATGAGCACTATTTGGTTACTTTGAAATATAGTTTATGTTGGAAAATGGGATATATACTTAATTTATTTCCCTTAGTTAACAGTTTTTACAGTAGTGAGTTGATGTCCTAATAGTTTCAAATTGTGTATTAAGAGTCTGTTCTCTATTATTTAAAAAAAATTGTGGTAAAATACACATAGCATAAAGTTAACCATTTTCACCATTTTTTAACTGTGCAGTTCAGTAGCGTTAAGTACATTCACACTGTTCTGTAATTAATTTCCAGAACTCTTTTCATCTTGCAAAACTGAAACTCTATACCCATTAAACAGCTTCCCACTCCCCCCGCCCCCCCGCCCCGGCCCTGGCAACCACCCTTCTGCTTTCTGTTTCTATGAATTTGACTCCATGTACCTCACATAGTGGAATCATACAGTACTTGCTTTTTGTGACTGGCTTATTGCACTTGGGGCATAGTGTCCTCAAGGGTCACCTATATTGTGGCACGTGATAGGATTTCCTCCCTTTTCAAGGCTGAATAATATTCCGTTGCATGTTTGTACCACATTTTGTTTATCTACTCATCCGTTGATGGACACTAGGGTTGCTTCCACCTCTTGGGTATTGCTTGAATAATGCTGCTATGAACACGGTGTACAAATATCTTTTGGAGATCCTGCTTTCAATTCTTCCAGGTATGTACACAGAAGTGGAATGGTTAGATCATATGGTAACTCTATTTTTAATTTTTTGAGGAACCCCCCCAATACTGTTTTCCACAGCGGTTGCACCATTTCACATTCCTGTCAACAGTGCACAAGGGTTCCAGTTTCTCCACATCCGTGCCAACACCTGTCATTTTCTGTTTTGTCTGTCTGTTTGCTTGCCTCCGGTGGTAGGCACCCTAATGGGCATGAGGTGGCCTCCTCTGTTGCTCTTACAATGAACTCTTTGGTTTTCACATGTTTGGTATGTTGGGGTCAGTCGCTTTTCCATGGTCGGGCTGTTTCGTCTTTGGTCGTGGAGCTCTGTCAGGCTGGCTCCTACGTCCTGTGGACATGAACTCATGAAGCCTAAGAAGCTTCCCTACTTTCAGTCCCAACAGGATGTCCTGGGCACATTTCTTGTGCTAAATGTGGAATCAGCCATCCGTCTCAAGAGCCAGGTTTCTTGCAGTGAGGAATGGTATTTAGACATCACATTCTGGGTACCAGAGATGCTTGCTGGGTATATCTGGTACTAGGCCTCTGCCGTGGCCAGAGCTGAGAAGTATGTGTTTTTATTGTATTTATTTATTTATTGAAAAAGTTTTATTTATTTAAGTAATCTCTACACTCAGTGTGGGGCTCGAAATCATGACCCTGAGATCAAGAGTTGCATGCTCTTCTGACTGAGCCAGCCAGGTGCCCCAAGAAGTATATGTATTTTTTTAAAAAAGATTTTATTTATTTATTTGAGAGAGAGAACAAGTGAGTGAGAGAGAGCACAAGCAGGGGGAGAGAGAGATAGAAGCGGACTCCCTTGCTGAGCAGGGAGACGACACGGGGCTCGATCCCAGGACCCTGAGATCATGAGCTGAGCTGAAGGCAGACGCTTAACCAACTGAGCCACCCAGGCGCCCCAGAAGTATACGTTTTTAAAAAGAAGAAAGGGGGTGGAGCATGTAATCTTGGGTTTGTGAGTTTGAGCCCCACATTAGGCGTGGAGCCTACTTTAAAAAAAAAGGGGAAGAAAAATCATGAGTTTATACTGGTATTCAAATGTAAAATTATGGAGTTTTTATGTAACTGATTTTATACTGAAAATCTTGGTTCCTAAGATTTTCCTACCACACATACATATATACACACAAATTTTGAAATATCAATACCAATATTATTTTTTTTTTTTTTTTTTTTAAAGATTCCATTTATTTATTTGAGAGAGAGAGAATGAGAGAGAGAGCACATGAGAGGGGGGAGGGTCAGAGGGAGGAGCAGACTCCCCGCAGAGCAGGGAGCCCGATGCGGGACTCGATCCCGGGACTCCAGGATCATGACCTGAGCCGAAGGCAGTCGCTTAACCAACTGAGCCACCCAGGCGCCCACCAATATTATTTTTAACATTAGGACAACTACATAAAGTCGAGGGTATATTTGCAGTTCTTTCTGCTCTTAGATCCCATTAAGGATGTATAAGTCAAAATACTGCATTTTAAAGGTCACTGCGAATAAGTCTTTTTCCTATATGGTTATGTCACCAACTTGATACCTTGTTAGGTTATTTAGTTTCTGTTTCTCAATTTTTAGGGAATGTTTTTGTTTTTCTAGTTTAATTATATATATATTTTTAAGATTTATTTATTTGAGAGAGAAAGAGAGTGAGAGTGTGCATGCATGTGCATGCCTTCACGTGTGCTGGGGGGGAGGGACAGAGGGAGAGGGAAAGAGAGAATCTTAAACAGACTCCGTGCTGAGCTCTGAGCCCTATTCGGGGCTTGATCTCACAGCCCCGAGATCATGACCCGAGCCGAAACCAATAGTTGGGCACTTAACCGACTGCGCCACCCAGGCGTCCCAGTTTTATCTAGTTTTAAAACCTGGGGCCCAGGGGGTGCTTGGGTGACTCAGTCAGTTAAACCTCTGACTCTTGGTTTCAGCTCCGGTCATGATCTCAGGGTCGTGGGATTGAACCGTGCACAGGGCTCCATGCTGAGTGTGGAGTCTGCTTCCTCTCTCCTTCTGCCCCCACCTTCCCCCCCACCTCCTTCTCAAATAAATAAATCTTAAAAACAAAACCTTGGACCTGGTGACAGGTGTTGGAATTAAAAAACAAAAACAACAAACAAACAAAAAAACCTATGTAAAACATTTATGTGATTCCAAGCTTAAAACTACATGATAAGGTCCTCCCTGAAGTCTTGGAAGTCCCTGTTGCTTTCACTCTGTTCCCTCCTGCCCCATAAGTGACCATTTCTGTTCACTTGTGGTTTATCTCTGCATGGCTCCTGTTTTGCAAATATGTGTAGGTGTGCCTGTGTGTGTGTGGGGTCATCCTCCCCCCTTTCGTACTTACTGTTGTGCACCCAAAGTAATATATTAAAAAAAAGGCTTTTTATTATGGAATGTCCCAAACATATGTAAAAGTGGACAGAAAGGTATAACAAACCCTCCCTTAACAATTGCCAACTCCTGGCCCATCTCGTTTTATGTATTTTCTCACCCATCCCTCCCAGCTCATGGATTATTTCTAAACAAATCCCAGCATCACTGCATCTGTAATAGTTCAGTATGTATCTATAAAATATGAGGTTTTCCTCACAAAAAACATGGATATAGTATCATCACATCTCAAAACTAATAATCATGGTAATTTCTTATTATTATCAGACCTTAATACTAAGTGTCAAATGTCCCACTATCATTATCAAGTTGGTGTTCACGTATCTCTGATTGTCTCCTCTCTCTTTACAGTTGGCTTGCTTGAATCAGGGTCCAAATAAGTGCTATACATTGCAATGTGAAAATTTCTCTTGAACTTCTTTTAATCTATAAGTTTCCTTTTTCTCTCTGTTTTTCCCTTGAAATCTATTTGTTGAAAAAACGGGGCTGTGTGTCCTGTAGAGGCCCCGTGTTCTGGATTTTGCTTTTCCTGTCCTCCCCAACGACTTGTCCCTCTAAGCCGCTCATCTGGGCCCAGGTCAGTGGCCCCCGCAGGAAGCGCGAGCACAGGGGCCCCTTCTGACTCAGCAGGGCCTGGGCTGCTGCAGGTGCCCGCGCAGGCTGCTGCGCCCCCCCGGCTGTCTGCGCTGCGGGCTGCAGGACTTCTCCCCGCTGGTCCTCTCCTGAGTCTGGGAGCCAGGGAGCTGTTGCCTACTCCGCCCTTTTCTGTGGGCACATGTGGTCAGCTGCGGCTCGGCACAGCCCCGCATGGGCAGGCAGGGCTGAGGGCATGGACACTGGCAAGACCACTCCGTCCACCTGCCCTGGGGGCTGCTGAGGGCCCATCAGGTCTGCTCCGGAAGTCCCTGAGCCACCAGACTAGAGGTGTCCAGCAGGATCTGCCTCTGCTGGGCGGGGGCGGAGGGCCTGGGGGGTCTGGCAGTGGCGTGGGGTCTGAGACTTGAAGAAGTGCCTTTGGCCCCTGGAAAGGAAAAGCTGGTCTGCTAAGCCTGAGGGAAGGAGCACTCACAGTCCTAGAAGCAGGACTGATCTTTGGAAACATAGCATCAGTTCTGTCTCTGATGAATAAGGTGAGAGGCAGAGCTTGCTTGGGTGGATCAATACTTTTAACGAGGCCTGGGGGTGCCGGGTGTCCTGGGAGGGCGGACGAGAGCATGGTTGGGGGGGTGGCTATTCTGACCCCCGTTCTAGGAAGGCCAGCCCGCTGTGGTTGGAGAGCCGCGAGCTCGCGGCCCCTGTGGCGCCTGCGTGACCTGCTTTCTTGGTGCTTTTTCCCAGACGTGCCAGGTGTGCCAGATGCTGCTGCCTAACCAGTGCAGCTTCTGCGCCCACCAGCGGATCCACGCCCACAAGTCGCCCTACTGCTGCCCGGAGTGTGGGGCCCTCTGTCGCTCCGCCTACTTCCAGACCCACGTGAAGGAAAACTGCTTGCACTATGCCCGCAAGGTGGGCTACAGGTGAGTGCTGCCTGGCGTGCTGTCCGGGGCGGCCCAGTGGCCGGGCCTTTCCTGGGGCCGAGCTCATTTCAGGGTGAGCCTTGGTCTTAAGGGGCCTGGGCCCAGCCTAGTGAGACAGGAAGGTAGTTGGCATTTGGATAGGTGTTCTTATTTTTAGAGAACCGGAAGAGGCAAGGGGACAAGAATAAGGAGTTAAAAGAATTAAACATGAAAAAGTAGCTTTGAAGGGACGGTTTGGGGGCATTAGTTTGGTTTTTAAAAGTGTATAAAGTTAATTTGCTTACAGAGTTACTGTGTTTGGCATATTAAATTTAAAGTACCATTACAATAATACATTTACTGATTGCAGTACTTTCAGATGTTCTCAATTTCCATTAACAACTGGAACTGAAAGGTGCAAAGGGCTTTAGTATCTTTACGTTGATGAATTTTTGTCAGTTTGTGAGAAACAAGCACAACCTGAAAATGGAAAAATGATCAGCCTCATAGTAAAACCAAGAGAACTTTTAAACTGAGTCTCCTCCACACGTCAAATAAATGTAGGCAAGAGGTCATTTTCAGGAAAAAGATCAAAATGGGGAGGAAAACGCCCTCCCAAACACATTGATCTCTAACTTTTACAGCCACTCGGTGAGACCCCCTTTACTGATCTACTACAGTCGGGAGTTTCTACATCTTCTGATGTTTTTTTTTTTTACGTTATCACTTTCACACCTGAAAATTAATTTTGTCCAAATTTAGTAAGGTTTTCTTCTCTTTAGTATTTAAAAAAAAATATTGATTTAGTTCATTGAATCACTTTCTTTTCGAGTACCTGTCATGATCTGTAGCGCTGTGCCGGACACTCAGGATACAGAGGGGATTGGGACACAGCTGCCGCCGTCAGGGGCTTCAGTGTGGTGGGTCGCGGACCGCGCGAGTGACGGTAACGCAGAGCGGTAAGCCCCACAGTAGGGGTGGTCAGGGAAGCTCACAGAGGAGTTAGGTTTTCCAGCAAGAGAAAGGGGGAGAGCATGTCTGGCAAGGGTATGGGCAGGGATGTCAGTGCACACAAAAGGTTACAGGAATGATGAACATTTTGGGGGGTGGGGAGATGAACTCGGGGTGGGGGTGGGAAATGAGGCCAGGGCATCGGTAGGGCCAGGCCCAGGCGAGGCCTTGTAGTCCTTGGCAGACACTTAGACTTTCTCCAGTAGACAGTGAGGGGCTCCAGATGGATCTGGAGCAGGGGAGCAGGGGAGTGTCTGGCTAGACCCGTGCTTCAGGAAGATGGCTCTGGGCAGCTGACATGTGTTGGAGAGGAGAGAGCCCAGACTGGTGGGGAGGCGAGTGTGATGGTCCAGGTGAGAGGCTGGGGGCTCCGGCTGAGGCACGGCGGCTGTGGGGATGGAGAGAAGGTAGATCTGGGAGAGCTTTAGGGAGTCGAGGCATTAAAGCTTGATGGTGGCTCGCAGACAGGGTGGAGGGGTGGGGAGGGGCTGTGGGGACTCCCAGGCTTCTGTCCCGGTGTAAGCACTTCCAAATGCAGACTAGCTTCTTTTGCATGTTATGGGAAATGGAGACCCTAAAGTGCAGGAGAAACAGGACAAACCAGAGATGGGCTATTCAAAGTCCTTGCCACTGGGTTGCAGAAGAGCATTGCTTGGCAGCATCCCAGGCCACTGTTTTTCTTGTTTTTTTAAGTAATCTCTACCCCCAACATGGGGCTCGAACCAACAACCCCGAGATCAAGAGTCGCAGGCTCCACCGACTGAGCCAACTGGGTGCCCCCCACCACCCCGGCCACATTTTTAAACCAAACAACCTGAACGTGTGTTTTTACAGTATTGTGTAACATTTGAAAATACCTTTCCAACTGTGACTTAAGCGTGTGCTGCTAGTTCCAAGATCAAGTCCAATCCACTAAAAATGCAAGCAGTACTTAAATTTTTATCTTTGAATTTTGAATCCAAGGAATTTCCAATGACACAGATAGATTCATAGCATTTTTTTTTTTAAGATTTTATTTATTTATTAGAGAGAGAGATCATGAGCAAGGAGGAGGGGTAGAGGGAGAAGCAGACTCCCCGCTGAGCAGGGAGCCCGATGTGGGGCTCAATCCCAGGAACCCTGGGATCATGACTTGAGCTGAAGGAAGACGTTTAACCAACTGAGCCACCTAGGCGCCTTGGTCTTTTAATTCAGTATTTTATTTTACTTTCATCTGTAAGAATAAAAAGAAACATAGTGTCTCAAAAGCAATTCACTTTGTCAAGCCTTTTTTTTTTTTTTTAAGATTTATTTATTTAAGAGAGAGAGACAGAGGGAGCAGGGGGAGGGGCAAAGGGAGAGGGAGAAGCAGATTACCCCCTAAGCGGGGAGCCGGATTTGGGGCTCGATCCCAGGACCCAGAGATCATGACCTGAGCTGAAACCAAGAGTTGGATGCTTAAGCAGTTGAGCCACCCAGATGCCCCTGTCAAGCCTTTTTGTAAGGAATGTTAGAGAAGAGTGTAATGTGATTCAGCCAGAGGGCTTACTGGAGATCTTGACATTAAAATCTTCAGTGGCCCGTGGTTGAACTGAGAAGACAGATACACTAGTACAGTATTGGTTGTGCTTAAGATCTTCAGCTATTCACATATATTTTTTTGTATCAGCTTTATTTAGACACACACATACAATCACCCATGTAATGTGTACAATTCAACAGTTTTTAGTGTATTTACAGAGTTGTTCAGCCACCACAACCAATTTTAGAACATTTTCATCATTCCAAAAGAAACTCTATATTCATAACCCTTCCATTCCCCCATGCCTCAGCTACCACTAATTTATTTTCTGCCTCATATATTTGCTTCTTTTGGACATTTCACGGGAATGGAATCATAGAATATGTAGTCTTAGCCAAGATTCATCGCTATTGTAATATGTCAGCATTTCACTCCTTTGTTACGGCTGAATAATATTCCCCTGTCTGTAGATACCAGTTTGCTCAGCCGTTTACCAGTTGATAGACACTTGGGGTTCCACCTTTTGGCCGTTATGAATAATGCCCCTGATGAACATTCATGCATCAGTTGTGTGGACACATATTTTCCATTCTTTTGGGTAGATACTTGGGAGTAGAAGAGCTGGATCAACTGGTAACTCTGTTTAACTTTTTGAGGAACTTGCCAGACTGTTTTCAAAAGTGGTTGTACCATTTCTATGTTCCTGCCAGCGGGCAGATGAGATTTTTTATTTCTCTGCATCCTTGCTGGCATTGTTACTGTCTGACTTCTGCTGATGGCCGTCCCCGTGGGGGTGAAGTGGCGTCTCGTTATGGTTTTGATTTACATTTTCCCAGTGGCTCATGGTGTTGAGCATCTTCTCTGTTCGGTATTTGGGTATCTTCTTTGGAGAGATGTCTATTTGCCCAGTTTTAAATTGGGTTATTTATTATCTTACTATTGAGTTATAAGAGTTCCTTGTATATTCTGGATATAAGTCCCTGGTCAGATGCATGATGTGCAAATATTTCCTCCCATTCTGTGGGTATTCTACTTTTCAGTGAATTCTCAGAGTGTACCTATGCTCCGTTTCATTGAGTTCTACTACAGAGTCTTACAGTCTTACTTTGTTTTGTGTTATTTTTGCTTTTCTTGAAGACATAGTCAAAGTACATTTTATATATGTTTTGTGTGTATGTATTTCATGTAAAATGTGTATATACATTATATATAAATTTCAGAATTGTGTAAGTTATTCTGATCTTTGTTGAAAGTTTGGAGAGTGGCCAGTGATGTCATAAAGGAGCAAGTTTAGACTGTTCTTAGTGATATGTCATTTTTTTATTATTTGTGATTATTAGGACAATTACGTATTTTACTCCTCTTTGTCTTTTCTAAAACTTTATGTATTTCATAGCATGTGATTCTATAATTGTGTATTTTCTCTTAAAAAATTGGTAAAGAGTTGTGTCATGGGGTCAGATTTCTCTTCTGCACGCGTTTTCATCAATTTGTAAACCATACTTGACTCAGTCTTTCACTGACTTGGTGTGTGTTCTTTTACCCCTTTATGTTCTCACTTTCCGTGAGATTTCTTTGAAGAATGTGTCTTCAGTACATAGAATGGGTTTTTAGCCGCAGTTTTGAAGAGTATATTTATATTGCCCCTGCTGAAGTTTGGTCAGACTGCACAAATAAGGCCACTTAAGATTCTTTACACATATCAGGTGTACTTGACCACTTTGGATGAATTTGGAAATACGTAGATTTTATTTTCTCCTCACAATACCTTGTGGTGTAGAAGTACTTCTGTGTGCTGGAGCTTGGTCACTATTTTGTTTAGCGGGAGAGAAAAGAAAATATAATTGAGTAGCTTGTATAGAAACTCTAAAGCATGTACAAATTTAGTAATGAGTGCACATCAGAGGTCATTGCAAACAGCTTTCTGGTTCTGTGGGCTGCTCCTCGTAGCTAATTACGTTTGCAAAGGGGGTTCCATCTCCAACCCCCCCACCCCCCAATACACAGAAAAGGAGGAAAAACAAAAAAAGACCAGGCAGGATTCTGTGATGATGTAGGTGGACTGTGAAAACGGGGTCATGTAGTGAATAGAAGGGCTGTATTTGGGAGTCAAAGAATTTTTAAGTGAAGGCATGTCCTTTTCTTCAGTAAAGCAACAGCCTCTCGTGCTTACTGGGATGTCAGGGTTACGGGTTCAAGGCAATACTGCAACAAAAGGGAGCTCAAAGTTACCTCGAGGGGCATGGCTGGGCGCAGGGAAGGTGTTTTCTCACAGAGGGGAGACGGGGGTGTGTGTGTAGGCAGGAGGAAAAAACGAACGTGTGAGAGGGTCTAGTCTAGGTCCCGGAGTGGATGGAGGATGGCGTGGAGGTCACATAGGCTCATGGGACTGAGGAAAGGGAAGGCCAGATTTATAGAGGGAGACTGTGAAGTTGGCGGAAGAGTCCACCATGCCTCAGTCTCGGGAAAAAATGGTTTAAGATAGTTCATACACGCTACAAGTGATATATCTGCTAAACAAAGCTCGGAAAATACAACCTGGGGGAAAAAGAAGTAAAAAGTTATCCGCGGTGCCACGAGGGAGGTGCTCCGACACTTCAGAGCTACGTGGCCCAGAACGGTACTGGCCACGTCAGACACGTGGCCAGTGTGACTGGCCATTGTATTTTATTAATTTAAATTGCCACGTGGCCAGGACAGTACGGAACATACCTGCTGTCACCACAAGTTGCCCTGGACAGTGCCCCTCGGGAGGATTCCTCCCAGGGCTTTGAGGCCGCGTGCTTTACTGTACCCGTGGCTCGGGCGAGCGCAGCGCTTCCCAAGCGCACTTTGCGTGCAGTGGCCATCCCCGCCCACTCACTACCAGCCTGTGGGAAGGCACACGCTCTCCGTGGCCTCCTCCTGAAATTTCCTCTTGGACCCCCGCAGTGGTGTCGCACTTCGGAGGGTTTTGTTTATGTCGTCTTGGAACCATTCCCCTCCCTCTCCATTCCCACCAGCTTCTCTCTGGCCAGTGAGGGGTGGGGTGGGTTTCTTCCCCCTTCTCTCCCAGGTATAGCCTCGGGCTTGGGGGACCCTGGTGACCGTACTGTGCCAGACGGTGGCAGACAGGCTCTCAGGATGTACGTGTGGAGGATGGAGGGGGAGAGAGGGCCCCCGAGATGGCTGTGTTCCTGCCCTCCGTCCCTCCTCTTCCAGCACTACTTCCAGGTCTGACACGCCTCCCACACCCCACCACTCCTATCCAGGTGCATCCACTGTGGGGTCGTCCACCTGACCTTGGCCTTGCTGAAAAGCCACATCCAGGAGCGACACTGCCAGGTTTTCCACAAATGTGCATTCTGCCCCATGGCCTTCAAGACTGCCAGCAGCACCGCGGACCACAGCGCCACTCAGCACCCCACCCAGCCTCACAGACCCTCCCAGTGAGTGAGCCCCAGGGCCGGGAGGCCTGTGGGCCGGAGTGGAGTGGCTTGGGTGTACTGGGGAAGGTGTTGGGACAGACCAGGGAGCCGTGGCAGGCGGCCTGGGGTTCACTGAAGGCATCCCGAGGCCGGGGAGTAGCCACGTTGGCTTAGAGTAGTGCTTTCCCAAACCCGACCCTGGTTCAGAGAGAGCAGAGATGGGGTGGAGGTTCTGCGCACAGAGCCTGGCCACCTCACGCCCTGGGCCTTGTCTCTCCAGGCTCATTTATAAGTGCTCCTGTGAAATGGTCTTCAACAAGAAGAGGCACATTCAGCAGCATTTTTACCAGAATGCCAGCAAGACGCAGGTGGGCGTCTTCAAGTGCCCCGAGTGCCCACTCTTGTTTCTGCAGAAGCCGGAGTTGATGCAACATGTCAAGGTGGGGTGCCCTGGGGACAGAGGCTGGGGAGGAGGGCACGCGCCTCAGGCCGGGGGTCTGACTCTGTGCATCTTTCCCCTTGCCCAGTCAGTAATCGCTCTCCCCATCCCCAGAGCACCCACGGTGTTCCCCGAAACGTGGACGAGCTGTCAAGCCTCCAGTCTTCATCGGACACGTCCTCAAGCCGCCCTGGCTCTCGAGTTCCCACCGAGCCCCCAGCCACGAGCGTAGCTGCTCGGGGCAGCTCCCTGTCCTCTAGCCGCTGGGGCAGGCCTGAGGCCCATCGCAGGGCTGAGGCCAGGCCCCGGCTGAGGAACACTGGCTGGACCTGTCAGGAGTGCCAGGAGTGGGTTCCTGATCGGGAGAACTATGTGTCCCACATGAAGAAGAGCCACGGTCGGGTAAGTGTCCTCACGTGGTCACCAGGCGGTGCCAGACTCTGGACTTCTGTCCTGTGGGTCAGAGCCCCCTTATGTGGCTGGCCCCTTAGGGTTCCCAGGGCCTTGGGCAGGGTGGGTACCACAGATGCTGAGGTCTTTCCACCTACATGGCCCGAGTAGAAAGCTGCACCGGGAATGGCCTTGTAGTTCTGATGCTTTGCGTCCTGTCGTCTCCCGTAGACGTTGAAGCGGTACCCCTGTCGGCAGTGTGAACAGTCCTTCCACACCCCCAACAGCCTGCGCAAACACATCCGCAACAACCACGACACAGTGAAGAAAGTCTATACTTGTGGGTGAGTGCCTGGAGGTGGGAGCCAGGAGGCCTGAAATTCAAAAAGACTGTCGCCGGCACCGCTGGGGCTTTTCTCTGCTGTGAGATCAGGGGTCGGAAGCAAGAGAGAAGCGAGCTTCTCATGGAAAGATGCTCAGTCAGGAGGCAGGGCCGGTCGGGAACCAGCTTCTAGCCCCTGGTGGCCCCTGAGCCTCCCCCTTCCTACCTCCCCCACCCTGGGCCGCACTGCCGCTCAGCGCTACCAGCCCTGAGGTTTGGGAGGAGTGATGGTGATGGTGATGGGACCATGTGCCCTGTGTGGCCAAGAGGCTTCGACGTCGTGTCTGTGCTTCAGACACACCCTGGCCTCTTCCTTGCTGACCGCCGGCCCAGCCCTTGGGCCTCTGGGCAGTGATATCAGGGAGCGGAGAGTGAGATCATGGCTCAGGGCCAGGACAAATATTCTGACTTGCTGTTGTCTGCCACCTTGGCTGGCTTGCCAGCTCCATGTCTCTGGGGAGTGCCCAGCACTACCCGGCCAGCCTGATGACCCCCCAGCCAGCGCTCCGCCTGCTCCAGACTCTCTCCCCGGGAGCCAGAAGCAGCGTGCACCTCGGCTCCCTGTCGGGTGCGTGCGGCCCCGCTGGGCTCCCTGGGGCCTGCCGTCTCAGACCCTGTCTTCGGGCTGTGCCCCTGCAGGTACTGCACAGAGGACAGCCCGAGCTTTCCTCGGCCCTCCCTCCTGGAGAGCCACATCAGCCTTATGCATGGTATCAGGAGCCCTGATCTGAGCCAGACGTCCAAAGTCAGACCTCCGGGCGGACATTCCCCTCAGGTGAGTGTGGCCCTGCCCCTGGAGCGGCCCGCTCCGTGAGCCCCTTGAGCAAGCAGCAGTGACAGCTTCCCTCACTGTGGCTCATTCTCCAGTCCTGTGTGACCCCCCTGGGGACCGCACACAGGTAAAGGACAGGGACAGAGCCCTGGGAGACAGCCCGCTAGCCTTTTTTTCCGAGGCTTTCCTGTCATTGTGATCCCTTCCTTAGCCACATGACCTGTTGTGTGGACCCTGGAGTGGATTCACACATGCCATCCTGAGGCTGCCCCTCTAGTCCCGGGGCGGGGGGTGCAAGGGGGGCTGAGGATGGCAGTGCTCACCTGAGTGTGTACACGTGCGTGTGTGTCTCTCTCTCACACATGCACACTCGCTACGGGAGGAGCCAAGCCTAGACTCCTGGGATCCTGACCCTCGTTCTACGACAGCATCCCTGTTCCATGCCCTCGTCCCATTTCTGGTGAACTTCTGGAACAGCATGGTTTCCCCTCCTCACGGCAGGCTCTTCCCACCCCATGGTAGGGAGGGCTGCTCCTCAGAGGGTCAGTCGTGTCTGGGAAATTCTGAGGGCTGCCTGGAGTTCCAGGGCATTCCTTCTTGGCTACTGGGAAAAGGGCGTTGGTCGGCAGAAGCCCTTTCACACACAGCAGGTGGGGTGTCTGCTGACGTTTTGGCGACATCTGTCTGTGATTGAGATGCACACCCCACCCCCTCCAGATGCACATGCCCTTTGATCCAGCAGTTCCGTCCCTAGGATTTATCTGTCCTACATCTTTGGCCTGGGGCCTGAAGAGGTCCGTGCACCGCACTGCAGGGCTGTGTGCCGTAAGCAGTGAGGGAGCGCAACTCCGTGTCGGCCAGAGGGGACCGTTCACCCCTCTGACGCGTCAGTGCTGCTGTTAGGAGAACGAACCCTCACAGAGACAGCGGCCAACACATGTCCTCAATTAGAAAAAGCAGGGTGAAGGGGAGTGTGCGTGTAATGCTCTCATTTTGTCAAAGACACAGTTGTCTCTCTGTGCGTGCACAGACGGGCTCTGGGAGGGACCTCAGGGAGAGCGGGCCTGGGGAGTGGGCTAAGAGGGACTTCATCTTCTCTCTGCCCTTCCCATAGCTTTGGGATGTGGCGCCGCATGCATCCGTTACATGAGACAGAACGCGAGCACGCGGGAAAACCTGAAAGACACCAGACGTAAAGCCGCGGTCAGGGCGGGGCCGAGCGTGGCCGGCGGTGGTTCTGCGCGTCCCGGTTGGGGCTCCGGCCTGGGCCGCGGCCCGGCTCACGCTGTCTCCCCTGCAGGTGAGCCATCTGAAGAGGCCAGGCGGCGGAGCCGGGGACGCTCCGGGCAGCAGCAGTGGCGCGGCGGTCTCCTCTACCAAAAGGCACAAGTCCCTGTTCCAGTGTGCGAAATGCAGCTTTGCCACAGACTCGGGGCTCGAGTTTCAGAGCCACATACCTCAGCACCAGGCGGACAGCTCCACGGCTCAGTGTCTCCTCTGCGGCCTCTGCTACACCTCTGCGGGCTCCCTCAGCCGCCACCTCTTCATCGTCCACAAGGTGAGAGACCAGGAGGAGGAGGCGGAGCCAGACGAGGGCTCCGGGGAGGAGGTGTCCATGGAGACCAGGGAGAACGGACTGGAAGAATGTGCCGGAGAGCCTTTGTTGGGCGACCCAGAGGCGAGATCACTAGGCCCGGCTTCTGAGGAGGACGGTGCCCAGGATGCTCAGAGTCACCCACAGGCCTCTCAGGACCAGGACAGCCACGCACCGTCCCCTCAGCTGTGACCGGAGGCTCTGCAGTGCGTGCGGTCGGGGTGGTGCCCCGGCGTCCCCCCCCGCCGCGGGGACAGTGGGAGAGAGAAGGCCCCGCGCCGGTGTGAGTGCGGCCGGCCGTGCCCTGGAGCAGTGTCTGCCCTGAGCTGCGGGTGCCGGGTGTCCCCCAGCCCTGGGAAATGTGTGGTCGCCCAGGACCCTCACAGCTCTGAATCTGCTTCTGTTATTTATGGCTTTGTGCTGCTTCTTGGTACCCCAACTCTTGTCCGTGTCCTTCCAACCCCAGGCTGCTTACGTGGCCCGGCCCCAACGCTGTCAACTCGGCTTGAAGCCCCTCAGCGCTGTGCTCTTCTGGGAGGTTCCCGGGTGCTGCCCTCAGCCGGGGGTCTCCTCGGAGCTCTCCTTCCTGCCCGCAGAGCCGGAGAAGGGCTGAGGTACCCGGGCTGGCTCGGTGAGGGCCCTTGATCACCTTGCCTTCCTTCCTGTCTTCTCTGACTCTTTCTCCCCCGAAATAGTCCTGGAGAACGAGGTGTCACGTTGGCTCCTCCTGTCCGTGGGTGGGAGAGAGTTCTGCAGCGCCGCCGCTCGGGACGGAGAGCGGGCAGCGCGCGGGGCAGGCAGGCGGCGAGAGGCGGAGCCCGGCCCGAGGCGCTGTGCGTCCTTGTGCTGCCCGGGACCGGGGACCGGGGGCCGGGGGCCGGGGGCCGGGGGCGCCCAGACCTTGGAATGTTTGTTCTCTCGCTCCTGTGCCGTTAGAGAGGCTGCTGCCTCAGGCAGGTCAGCCCCTCCTCCTCTGGCTACACTCATGTTGCTCAGACTATATTTCAAATAAAAAATCTTCTGACCATGCAGGTGGGCTCTTGTATTCCTCTTCAGGTGAGCCTGGCCCTACCCTGCTCCACTTCAGTCTCTCCCAGACTTCCCTCACTGTCCCGTCTCTGAGGGAGAGCAACGGTGCCTACTGTCCGAGGAAGGTCCGCTCTAGATTCTGGAGCTGTGCTTAGGAAACCAGGAGCTCGGTCCTCGGTCCTCTAGAGACCTCCTAAGGGCGTGAGGGGAGGGTCCTAATACTGGTCAAGGGGCCCCTGCAAGGCCTCCCCCGGGCTAGCAGCTTTGGCTTAGGGCCTATTGAAATGTTCTGGGCACCCCCATCTTTCCTACAAATGGATTTTCCTCCTAAGAGAACCTTTACCGGTGGTGGTGGTGGGAGGGGTAGAAGGGAGGAATTCTAGGATTATCTCGCCGAGGTCCCGGTGTTGCCGCTCCCACCGGGAGCTCTCGGGTGCGGCAGAATCTGGGTTGGGGAGGCTGGGCTGTCTCTCCACCGGTGGCAGAGTTCGGGCCTGACCAAGCCCAAGGGGCAGGCCGTGTGGAGGTGTCCTCTGACCTCCGACCCAGGCTGCTACTGCAGCCCTGCACGGCGGGGTGTGCCACTGGGCCCGGCAGGATCTAGTGCAGCAAAGGCAAGTGCGTGCTGGCTGAGTTCTTAGAGGTGCTCTTTCAAGGAAGGCATTGAATAGCGATTGTAAATTGTTAAGTCAGTTAAATACACCTGACCTTTCCACAACAGAAAAAAAAGTGCATTTTCTCTTTTCGTCCAATGCCAGATTTTGAGTGGAAATGCTCATGGCCCTGAGAACGCTTAGTGCTCGCCTCAGTGTCAGACTCTGCCGTTTAAGGATTGCTACACTGGGCAAGGCCGCCGTGGCCCTCTGTCCCAAGCAGGCGGTGAGGCCGCCTGCCAGGCCTGTGCTCCCCCCATCTTGGCTGTCGTCCCTTTCCTAATTCCACTGCAGGTGCCCACCCCGCACCGCATGGTCCGTTCACGGGAACACTGCCGAGGAGGCCCTGAGAAGGGTTTGGGATGGATTGTCGGATCTCTTCCTGCTCCCGAGCAGCAGTAGGGGGAGGAGGGACGGGGACGGTGAACGTGGGCACCGCCGCGCCGACCCGGGTCCGCCGCTCTTTCCTGGGAATGGTGCGGAGTGGAGAGAATGTCCAGCTACTCACCGGGAGACCTGGGGCACAGCCTGGATTCTGCCCTTAACCGGCTCTTAACAAACCCCCTCACTTCACCGCCGCCCCCCGCCCCCCTTCCAGGTAGTCCTAGGAACTCCCATGCAGCTGGCTCCCCGGGCTTCGTGAGACGGCGAGCGTGGAGGCGCCCTAGGCATGTGAGGGATTCTTGCCTTTAGGGCGCGCGGGGAGGGGCGGGGGGTGGAGTGCACACCCCCCTCCCCCTCCCAGCCGTCGGCCGTGGACGTGGACGTGGGTGTGGACGCGGATGCCGCGGGCCCGGCCACGCTGCGGCCGCGGTGACGCCAACAAACAGCACGTCGGCCCTGCTTGCGCGGCCTGCATCTTGCTAGGGACTTTGCCGTGATGTTCGTAATCACGAGGATCTCCCGGTTACCCCCCCTCCGTCTCACGGAGAAGAACAGAGAACCTGCGGGGCGGCCGGTACGTGCCGGTGCCGAGTCAGGCCCGTCTGGTTCTAAAGTCCACGGCGGCACCCCCGTGCTGTCTTGGTGGCCCGGCCGCTTTGGCTGGCTCCCAGCCTGTCAGCACTTTGCAGCCACCCAGACACCGGCTTTCCTCCCTCCCCGGTGGTTGGGGTGCCCCCCGGAGTGCCAGGTTCTCCTTGGAGTCCTGTGCCTCGTCAGCCCGAGGAGAACCCTGCGCGAAACATCCGTGCCCAACGGTCTGAAGCAGGGGAGGTGTTCCCGTGACCTTTCATTTACCTTGGGGTTGACCTTGCCTTTGAGACCATCATTTTGCGGGGGCATCCCAGAAAACATGGTTCCCTCAGGGTCCAATATCTTCTGCTCTTTTCGTAAGATGTTTATAATGGGTGTGCTATCCTATCATTTGTTATCATCAGCACATGCTTGCTGTAACAAGTGCTTATGTGCACGTTAGCTGGAGTGAACGCTCTACTGATCAAGTTAAACAGATAAGCTCCCCACCCTTGTAGAAACTACAACTTAATACACTCTCAGGCTTGACAAATGACTAGTATTTATTTTCCAACTGCTTTATCTCTGTACAACGATGTGCCGAATTACTATAATTGGTGTAGAAAGAACTGTTCCCCTAACTTATGTAAACAGTCTGGTTTTGAAAACTTAACAGTTGTGGCTTAGCAAGTTCGACAGACTTTGCCTTCCCCGAGACAGAGGAACCCCCTGCCTGCTCTGTTCGCCACTGTATCCTCAGCTCTGGGCACACTTTCTTTTACTTGTTTTAAAAATTTTTTGTTACTGTTTTTCTTTTTCTTGAAAAATTAATACACATACATGGTAAGATCCAAACAATACAAAAGAATATACAGTGCAAAGTAAGCTTCCTATTGGAGGTCAGCCTTCAGTTCCCCAGCCTGCCTCCAGAATTAATCACTGTTATCTAGATCTTGTGTACCCTTTCTGAGCAATTCTATGCATTTACAAGTTTATAAATATGTATATTTATATATCTATTTTTAATACAAATGGTAGCATTCTATGCACAGTGTTCTGAAGCTTGCTTTTTTCACTTACGTAATGGAGATTGTTCTAAATTCATCCAGTGGGTCAGTCTAATTCTTTAAAAGCTCCTAGCACAGTTCCTTGCATACAGTAGCAGTCCAAAGAGTGTTCGAATGAGTGAGTGAATGCATGCCCGTATGCACATGTGAATGAAAGAATCTAATTCAACTGGTAGCTACAAAGTTCTCTCAGGGTCTGCTCTGAGCAAAGCAGGATGTTCTAGATTCTAGAATGTGTTGTGTCATCACCCCTCCACCCCACCCTCGTCTTTTCCAAGGGATCCAGGCTGTTCTTGACCTTGTCCACCAACAGATGCCACAGCAGTCTTAGGAAACTAGGTGCTGGGAGCCTTGAGCCCCTCTGGAGGAAAGAGCAAACTGAAAGAGCCAGGTCCCAAGAATAGGATTTTTTTTTTTTTTTTTGAGGTCCCTATTTAAAATGCCTTTCTCTCATTGGAAAATGACATCTCATTATTAGAGAAAATAAAAAACGTGCGTATTTATAATTCCATCCTACTTTTGCAGTTGTTTTCATTTTTGTATATCAGTTTTCAGTCCTTTCCAACTGCTTTTCCAACTGGACTCTTGTTCAGTTCACAGATAAATATGATTATGATAATAACAGAAGTGGAACATTTCTGCATGACAGGTGTGATTCTCACCTTCATTCTCTTATGTAGGCACAAAACAATCCTATGAGGTGGATACTGCTATTCTTTTGGAGGTTCAGAGTGGTTGAGTAATTTCCCTAGGCCACAGAGCTCATAAGGGGGCAAAGCTGGGATTCATTCAGGTGTGACTAGCACTACTTTGCCTCTGATTTTGTACAGCACTTTTTTTTTTTAAAGATTTTATTTATTCATGAGAGACAGACAGAGGCAGAGGCTGAAGAAGAAGCTGGGAGCCTGATGCAGGACCCTGGGATCATGACCTGAGCTGAAGGCAGACGCTCAACCGACTGAGCCACCCAGGCACCCAGTACCCTACTTTTTTCTACTTAACGTTATATCTGGACATTTTCCATGTCTCTACAAAGCCCCTAAATCCTCATTTTCAATTATTGTAATCATTTTCAAATCAACATAATTTACTTACCCCTTTCCTGTTTAACATTTAAATTTCCCACTTCATGAGTGCAGGGAAGAGTCCTGCGTATACAGCTTTTTGCCTCTGCAGAATTATTTCCTCAGGGGGTTATCCCTATTTTTCTTGACTAAACTCCCTGGCAATGCGATAACATGAAGAAAACCAGTGACTAGAACTCAGAAGCCCTGGGTTCCAATGTGAGCTCTGTAAGTTGTTTGATCTTTCTTGGCCTCTGTACTCCCATCTGTCAAATAGGGGGGAGGGTGTTGGCTTAAAACTCTGGGGATCCTGAGCCTGGCTAGATTTTATCTTCTTGTTCCTTATGTTTATGCCAAAAGAGAGGAGACCTCCCTAAAGGCAAGAACTCTTAATCGGATTTCTTCTCCTGTTTAATTGTTTTATTTATTGACTTTTGGTCTAGCCATATACAGAAATAGAAATGATCCCTCTCTATCCCCTCCCCCCAAGGTAGTATCACTTTCATTTGCATTTGTTTACATTGTAATCTGCATCAGATTTATGCTTTTTCAGATGGGGTTCTGGCTCTTTGATAAGTACCTATTTCTTTTGGCTTTTGTCAGGCCTTTCCAAGTTTGAACTGTCTGTTTACTTGATAATTTAAAAGCATCTTAAGATGCATCTTTTCATTAGGGACCTGGGTCCGGATGAATTCTTGAGCTAGTTCATTGTATTATGCATTGGCCTTTTAAAATGCTTTTATTTTTTATAATATTTATTATTGCAAATTGAAGTTGAGTTTTTAGTGAAAAAAGTCAATATATATGTAACTGATTGTACTGAAAATGGGGCAAAAGGATATGATAAAGCCATTTAAGTCAGTTCTAAGTGGGAAAAGCCCCCATCCTCGTGAGTGCTCAAGTGACAGAGGACCAGCAGAATCATCTCACTTCATGGGTGGGTATGGTATTTGTATATACATAGTGATAGTCTAAAATCTACTAGATCTTGCTTCTACAACTTAGTCCCACAGCTTTTGCCTCTACTTTCTGTGAAGATGGGGATAGTTGATCATGCCTTTGATGTCTGAAGAGTGGTTAAGCTCCTCTCTGGTAGGGTGTTCATTCATTAAACTGGGAAGATCTGTTTCTCGCCTCCCTTTTTCAGTGATAGCCCAGGGCACACTGTATACAATTCCTATTTTCCTCTGGGGTTTTCTGGTCCTTACACCGATTTGCTTGGAATTTCTCCCTAGGACCCACTGTGCATAGACAGGGCCGAATATTTTTTGTATCTGAGAAGGAGGGTAGGTTTTGCTTCCTAAGAAGCTCTTTGCCTGAGATGGAGGCTTCACATTTCTACCCTAGGCTGGTTCTGGAATGTGATTTCCAAACAGGGAAAGGGTATGACAGACAAGGTGGGAAGTGGGGAGGGGACAGACAGCAAGGAAAGGGTAGAAAGTTGTGGAGGGCAGGCAGGAGAGTTTGGACAGGTAGAGGGTTTAGAGCCTGGAGATGGCATTTGACTTTTTGGGTGGGTGAGGGTGGTGGTGGCGACGGGCTTACACACTAGGAGCAGTCCTTTAGGAGGAAGCGTGGTGGGTGCCAGCAAGCTCAGAAATGATCTGTCGGTGGCGCCCCTTGGGTGAGCACTCCTGGCAGCCAGTTGTGGCCGCTGTTGCTGAGAGGTAGTAACAGTTGCTAAAAAAAAAAAAAAAGAGAAGATGTAGCTGCAGAGGGCTGGCTGAGATACAGAAGGGTCCTTAGAGAAAGACTTGTAGGGGAGGAAAAAGAACTGGTTCGCCCTGCAAGAAGACCAGGAGAGGCCTGGGCTGGGAGGCCTGGGCTGGGAAGGGCCTTTCCCAGGTCTCTCTGAGGGTGTGGAGCTTGTGTCCTGGGCCCGAGGGACAACTGCTGCCCCCTGACCACAGAGTCACCCTCTCATCTCATGATTGCTTTATTCTGGACAGGGCCTACATCTGTGGCAGAAATTCCTGACTCCTCCAATCCGATGTGGAATCAAGAGTAGGTGCATTAGGGAAGGGCATCTGGCTGGAGCAGCTCTATGCTTGAGTCCCCAATTCCCCTTCCAATCAAACCAAAATCAGGAGTGGCTCCTTGTAGCCTGTAATCCTTTAATTGGTGTCCACTTACTCCAGCACAGATGTGGCCATAGCTCCAGTCCCTGGAGTGCCCGAGTGGCCAGCTCATCCCAGAGTGGCAGGACCCGGAGTCTCCACCCTCCAGGGTCAGGGGCTCAGCTGCCCGAGCTGGGAGCTGTGGGGGTCCTTGGAGGAAGGTCAGACGAACACTTCAGAGCACTGCAGATTGACTAGCAGGAAGGGCAGCTTGCAGCAGAAGGCAGTAGGTCCTCACGGCCGGGGGAGTGGGGGCAGGACCAGCAGAAATCTCGGGCTTTGTTGAGCTCAGGGCTGAGACCTTTAAAATGAGTAGAATCAAAAGAAGGAAAAACACAAGAAGCAGGAGGGGTGGACATGTGTTTGATTCACTTACCCTGCTACATGACTTGCCCTGAGATGGGCCACAGGCCCCGGGGGGCATGGAAGACTGGAGTGGAAGCTGATGTTGCTTCGTAAGGAAGGTCTCACTGACCTCTGACCTCAATTCCTATGCCATCGCTTGTGGAAAAGGCCACCTCAGTGTGAGTCTACATGGGTGCCAAGAAGAAAAATATGATCTTGAAAGATCTTGATTCTATTGACCAGAATGGTGTTGATGGTAGCTGTGCTGTGCCCAGAAGAGCTCACAAGTGCAAGGTGACGTTCTCGGCCCAGCAGCTTAAGGTGGGCCCTGGCAAAGTGGACATGTTCTCGGGAGCATCCAGCATGGTGTAGGGCTCTCCAGGCCGTTTCACCCAAGGACGTACTGCAGGAACCTGATAATTCGTCAAGAAAAGAGGTGTTCCCTGATCAGTATTATCACACCTTTCCAGGGCTATTCTATCAAAAAGACTGCCACTCTAGACTTCCTCTGTGTGGCCTCAGAGGGCACAACAGAATTAGACTCATCAAAAGGAAAATCCTCCTGAACATGAAGTGGGCTGCCTGGAGGAGGAGTATTCCCAACGAGAGGTGGAGGGGGTACTACGCGATGACCAAGTCCGCTTCCTGCCAACCCGGAGTGGTTCCTGCGCCCCCCACCCCGTTTCCTCCCTTCCACATGTTCTTCCACTCGGACCTCTCCCTGCTCCAGGCCAGGGAGCCAGCTCTGACCCCCAGGAGCTCCACTGTTACACTCAGGGACTGGCCTCTGGCCCCTCTTGCTGGGCGGGCCTGGCTCTGACCTCCGCTTCAGCTCTGGTCATTGGGCTGCTTCTGTCTTGTTCAGGATGCCAAAGTTTGCCCTTTATAACCTAATTCTGGTAACTCATTACTGCTTGATATTGTGCCTGGTTTCCTCTGAACGCTTTTGAGCAACAGAGGTAGTGAGGGAAGGGAAAGAAGGGGTAAATATGTCAGGGAAAAGCAAACAATCATCCTCTGAGGTTGTGAGGAAGGAGGCTGGGCGGGGGAGGGCAGGGAGAGCTGACAGCAGATGTTCGAGAACCTTCTAAACAACAATGTCCATTTTGAAGCAGAGGTTAGTAGGACTCAGAGATGCTAGCTAGCCTGTCCTCCTTCAAAGTTGAAGTTCTTATCCAATGGTCTCACGTTTCCCTGTATTTTGAAGGAATAGTTGACCGCTGCAAGTCAGGAGGGCAAAGGGGAGGCTGGAATCTTGTTTGGAGCTGTTGCTATAGGGAAAGGAAAAGGTCAGCCTGGGGAATTGGGAAAGGATTGCCAAGCTGCCTGAGACCAGACTCAGGTTAGAAACCAGAGCTGGCCAGCCTTGGAGCAAGAAGCCACAGCCAGATTCCAGGTTAGGAACGGGCAAGGCAAATTTAGTAGAAGGTCAGGGGCCAAGGGAGAGGAGACCTCTGAGGAGAGTACAGTTGTCAGAGTCATTGTCCTCCCCACACTGTGCCTGTGTCCAGACGGGGCTGGGGGGAGGTGGATAAAGGAGCCCAGGAGAAACTCACGGGAGAGCATGTTAGGGGTGTGGAGTTCCCTTAAAGCGGAGGGCAGGCTTAGTAGGGGGCATTTTAGAGGTGGAGAAACTCCTCTGATGAGGTTCAAGTGATGGGCATTTGGTTGGGTTGCTAAAGGGAAGTGGGGGTGAAGGTCTTCGAGAGGGTGAGGTCACTGGACCTGCTGCCAGTGTGTTGACTGAGTTATTAGAAAGGCAGGGATGATGGCAGGGGGCCAGAGCCTGGTCCCACCCCTCATCCCACCCCTGCCCCTCATCCCACCCCTGCCCCTCCATACATACACCATAGCGCTCACTGTGCAGTGGCCTGAACTCGGTAAGTTCCGGGGGAGGATGGTGAGGCACACGGAATGGTGTCGTGGCAGCTAGTAAATGTTGGGTAATGTACGCTTCAAAGGAGAGCAGAAGGGGAAGAGATGGAACTCAGTCGGAATACAAGGCGTGTTCGCACTTATCTAGACCTCAACGAGAGGGGCTTAGGTGGTGGGGCCAGAGTGTCCGGGGAGCCCCAGCCACCCCAGGGCAGGGACCAGCTTCCCCCGCTGAGCTATGTGTGTTAATGGACAGTAGCCCAAGACTTTCCTACCACAAGCGCCCAGTTACTCCAGGGCCCTGGGAAGTTCAAAACAACCGGGAGAGGGGGTCCTGGCATCACTAACAAATGCCTACTGATGATGCTTCATCAGTACACGTAACTAATAGCAAACCTTGGATTATGGTTATTTCCAAATGCAGAACCACAGCATGAGCTTCTCTGTGCCCTTTCAGCACCATGCACGAACTTCTATCCGAGGTTCTATCTTTCAGGCTGGAGAGGTACAAACTCTCACATTCATTTCTGTACCCTCAGCACCTGGCATAATGCCTGGCATGGAGTTGTTAGCAATTACTTAATAAATACTTGCTGAAGGAACAGCCATGACCTACAGGATCATAAAGGGAATGCCTCATTCCTCTTTCCAAAGGAGAAAGCTAAAACTCAGGGATGGGGAGCAATTTGCCCAAGGTGACACTCAGTGGGAGAGGAGATTTAGAACCCAAGTCTCTGGACTCCCAGCCTAGGACTTGACACCACTCCACAGGTCCTCTCTCTCCTGCTAGACTGTAAGCTTAGAGAGGAAAGAGACTGTGCCTTTCTGACCTCTCCATCCCTAAGTGCCTTGGCACTCCTTACTCAGCTCTGCCCCTATCCTCATAAACGTCTGCTTATTTAGCTGGCACAGGACAAGAAGCTGGGAGGATAGTTCGTACACTAGATGACAGGAGCAGAACTCATAAAGGTTTAGACAAGAAGGAAAGGGAGTAGGAGATTAAGAAGATGTGCTTTAACTAAAAAATGGTACAAGTTTGCACTAAAGATAAAAAAGACTTTACAAGCAGGAGTAGGAAAGACTTAGACGAATGGTAGTTCGTGCTGAACACACACAGGCTCAGGATTAATGAAATAATTTGGCTGTGACAATGCTGTTCCTAGTGAGTGGGGCCCAAACTCAGAGAGGTGCTAATTCAGTTGTAGCCTGCCATGGAGTGACCTCTGTGTGGGTCACATTTTGAAAAGGAAATTGATCAATTAGAGGGTCCCTTGGGTGACTGACTAGTGGTACCATATCCATGGTCATGTGAGAGGCGGCCTCAAAGGGAAGTCTAGCTTCCTTGTGGACCAGACAAAACCTTCTGGATCTGGCCCTAATTGCCTATTTCCCCATCTCCTTTACACTTGAACACCATGCCCACCAGGCGATTCTGTATCTCCTTATCTTTGCCCACACTGTTCCCTCCATCTGGAATATTCTGTCGTCCTGTCCCCCCCACCCCAACAGTCCATTTGGTGAGCACCTATGAAATTTTCAAAATCCTTCTCAAATTTACTGCCTTGTAAACCATCCTAACCCAAACCCCGGGCAATCCACTCTTTTCTCTGTACTTTTGTGCTCCCCTATACATAGTTTTATATTATACATTTCATCTTCATTGTATTTTGTTTATATGCCTGTTTCTCCCACTGGACAAAAGTTTCTTGAAAGCACAGATCCTGTGACTCCCACCTGTAGCACATTGCCCTAGCATGATCCATGGGTGTTCATACAACTTAAACAAATGAACCAAAACTTGAAGCATGCTTTCAGATATTTGGAGGACTGTCCTGTAGATGACTGAAGAGATTTCAATACATGTACCTCCAGAGAGCCAACAACAAGGATAAATGGGGGCATGTGGTCAGGAGATGGATTTGGGCTCACTGGGAGAAACTGCCTTCGTATTGGTCAAGACTCACATTCTATCAACAGAAGCCTAATTCGAAGCAGCTTGAGCAAAGAGAACTTTTTTGGTACACAGATTCAACAAACTGGTCGGACTGCCAACCTACAAAAATGTCGGGGACAAAGCTGGGTCTCAGGAACACCTACAGCGATGTACCTGGAAGCCATCAGGACTCTGAGCCCCTTGCTTTTGCTTCTCTCTCTGTCAGCTTCCTTCTTCCTCACTGCAGACTGGCCTCTTCCGCCAGGTAGGAAGCATGGCTGCTGAAAGCTGAGACCTCACAGCTCACTGCTTTCCAGTGCTGCTTTTCTCACCCAGTTCCAGTTAAAAAACATTTTGGTAAAGAACTCCCATCGGCACAGCTTGGGCGTGATGCTTACCTCTGTGGTCAGGGAGATGGGTACCACGAAGAGCCTGGCTTAAGTCAGCTGTCAGCCAACTGAGGCCAGGGATGGGGTCATGTAGGAATAAAGGCATTTGCCATTGGGACCACACCGCGAGAGTGGGGGAAGAACCATTTCCAAAACCAGTGGGAATGTACAGCGTGAAGCTTCTAGGACAGAGGGGTGGTACTCCTTTGCTCTAACTTCCTAAAGATCATAGCCACCCGGCTGCAGGCACTTTCTGGATGCTTCCAAGGATAAAGGAGAGAAAAAAAATGGATAAATATTGGTCACTCCCAGTATTTAGAACCAGGTTTAGTCCGTGCTTACAATCTTACTCTTAGAAATTGTTGCACGGTTGAATCGTTTTCTGCGCATTAGGACTCTGCCATTTCCCCCCGAGGTGCGGAGGAATGGAGGCTGGGTGGAGTAGGAGGTCCAATTATTCTAGAAGTGGTTTTTGAGCCCTTCATCTATGCTAGATAATGGAAGGGAACGCAAGACACCTCCAGAGGAGCTCCGTGGAGATGTGTGGGCTTGTCTGAGTCGTGGACCAGCCCCAGTCACCGGCAAGGCGAGGGTCAGCGGGGGCTGCCACCAGGAAGAAGGGGGCCGGTCCCCGGCTGCGGCGGCGCCCACCGTGCGGAGCCCAGGCTCCAAGCGGCCCGACGCCCCTGAACTTCGCCCGGCCTGCGCCCCCAGCTCCTCGGGCACTTCTGCACCTTCCGCGCGGCCCGCGCTTCCACAGTTGCGCTGGCCACCCCCCCACCCCCACGAGCGGGGGAAGGAAGGTTGCCAGGAAGCCGGGGTCCTGGGGCCTGGAATTTGGGGCACAGCGGGAGGCCTCCCGAGGCCCAGGCCCCGACGCCGGGCTGGCTCCGGGCGCTCCACGCGGCCCCGGGAATGGCCGAGCGCAGGGGGTCGGGCCCTCGCGCGAGGCCCTGCGCCCCCCGGCGCCTCGGAGGCCGCGCTCGTCGGCCGGGGCCGGGGGAGGGACAGCAGCAGGTGACGACGGCCGGGCCGCGGGGCTATAAATAGGGGCGCGCGTCAGCCGCGGGCGGGAGCGGCGGCCGGCAGGGCAGGGGCCGGGCGAGCGCGCGCGGCCGGCGGCGGGATGGGGTCGCGCAGGGCCCCCGGACGCGGCTGGGGCTCGGGCGGGCGGGCCGGGGCGGGGGGCGACGGCGAGGACGACGGGCCCGTGTGGATCCCCAGCCCGGCCAGCCGCAGCTACCTGCTCAGCGTGAGGCCGGAGACCAGGTGAGTGGCGCGTCCCCCCGGGGGGCCCCGGGGCCGGGGGTGGGGTGGGGGGGGGGGGGGTTGGGGGGTCGGCGGGCGGAGGCCGCGGCGACGCCCTCGAGGGCACCCTGGCTCCCTCCTGCCGAGGCCTGAGAGCTGAGGCCGTGGCCGGGCGCAGTGGCCCTCGGGCCCCTCAAGGCTCCTCCTGACCCCTCAGGGCCTGCGGGGCCTCGGGCCTCTGGCAACGCAAGGCTCGAGAGAGGAGAAGGGCCCAGCTCTGGGGGTGATTTCTCAGGGGCCCGAAGGCCTTCCTTTATCGGCCCTCGTCCCGTGGGCACCCTCACCCATACTCAGCTACTCCCTGGCCTCGGATTCCACAGTGAGCGATAAGGAAAGCCAGAGTGGCTGGAATTCCTCCCCCAGCTGGAAGGGAGGGGGAGAGCATTGACGGGGTAAGGGTAGGGGCAGAGTGGGAGCGGGGGAGTTGGGGAGGGGCGCTAGGGGGACCCCCCCAGTGGGGGCTCCTTAGCTCAGCGGGGCGGGGGTGGTGGGGTTCACCAGGAAGAAGTAAGGTTCTTATTTCTGTGCAAATAAGGTTCTTCCTCTGGGCCCAGGGCTGTGGTCTTCCCCAGGATCTTTGTGGGGGCTGGTGAGGGGCAGGGGTGGGATGAGGGGCTGATTGGCCCTGTCTGAAGAATCAGAGCTTGCGGTTCTGAGGGAGCCAAGTGCCCTGCCCAGTTTGGGGGAGTAGGATGCCAAGGGAGGGGCCCAACCGAGGAGCCCTGTACTCGTCTGCCAAGAATTAGAGGTGTGGTTGCTTTGTTTTAGGAGCTAGGCTCCCCACAGATACAAAGACACACAGATAGTCAACAGAGAGGCCCACAGGCGCTCAGAAGCCCCCAGACACCCAGGGACACGTGCATTGCCCCGGAGACGGACATTTCCTGCACCCTCTGGGCAGCTCAGTTTCCCTCCAACTCTGGAGCCTGTTTTCCAAAGGGAATTGTGATGGTTGGCTGTTGGGATAGTGGTTGTGTCCCGGCCCCAGAGCTTGGCTTGTCGTAGCTTATGTGGAAAGCAGCCACTCATCTGAGAAGCTGTCTGGGGACCTCTTGTCCTCCGTTCCTAAAACAGCACAGAAACAGGCATCAAGGACATTCAGGAAAAGTCCCAGGCACTTCCTCGTGAACTGGCTGAGTTCTGTTGACCTTGGAGTTGGAAAAGTTCAAATGTAACCGGAACCGGTTTCTGCATAAAACTCGTCAAATGGTGTCACATGTCTGGGGCAGGGCTGAGGGCTGGTGTTAGTGACTGAGTGAGACTGGACAAGGCCCCTGGCTTCCCAGGAAAGAAAGCCCCTTTCCCCGAACCATTGGCTCTATGGAAAAACTGGAATGAGCATTTATTCCCATCTGTGGTGAAGCTGACTGCCTCGTGGGAGCCTCACACTTGTCTCACACTTGTCACGGGGACTCGCCTGGGCTTTGCCTCCTGCATCTGGCCTTACCAGATCAATACCAAAGGTCAATACCAGCAGAACACACAGCAGAGAAGCAGCGATGGAGGGAGGGAAGCAGGGGTGGCTTGAAAACCAGGCAGAACAGGGAAGGCAGTGGATCTGGACTGGTAGAGAAAAAGCTGGAGAGTGGACAGCTACCTGGCTGAGCTGTTGTATGGTAGATGATTTTTAATTGCCCGCCTGATGAGCACCAAGCAGTGTCCCAGCCTGAGAACTGCAGGCAGGATGGAAGTGGCCGGTCCAAGTCCCCTTGTATCTAAATGCGAATGCTACTTTTCATTAGGCCTTTGGAGGAGGCAGGGCTGGGGCTCCAGTGGGAGAGAGGGCTCTGTTTTGCCCCTGTCGGCTGGCTACAGACCCCCACAGGTCCTCAGGGACAAGGAGGGCCGGATTTATCTCACCTCTGGAAAAGCCTCTGGCCAAAGAGGGAAGAATGTGACTGTGAATGGCTGTGATGGGGGTGGGTGGGGGGCGATTCCTAGTTCCCTAGCAAGGCCTGACTCTTGTGTTAGAGCGGGCAACCATGCAGTCTTCTGTCCCTCACAATAGCTTGACTGCCTGTGGGGATGGGAAGAGGGCCCAAGAGATGAAGGAGAAAGAGGGTCCCTTGAGGACTTTGCCAGCTATCCTGGGCTGCAGCCCAGATGAACCCTGACTATCCCAGAGTCCTGACTGAGAGGCAGGTTCTTTTCCACTCACTCTTGGCTCCAACATTTTTCTGGGTCTACCTCTATGCATGGAGCTCACGAGGCGTCGTTGTCGGCTGCCTCTGGGAGCTGATGGACAGCTGGGCTGGGGGCTGGGCCACCAGAAGCGTTGGCCCAGGGCTAGAACCTGGCTCCCTGTGCCTGTCTCCCCTCGCCTAACCCCACGGCCCTGAGGTGGTTTCCAGACTGTAGTCAGCTTAAGGATATTTCCAGTGCCCACTGGGGTCAGAGGTCCAGCATGCAGATAGTCCCAGCAAACTGTTGGTCCAGCCTCCTAGGACATCCACCCTCTAGGACCTCATTCCTATAGGAAGGTGGGGCGTGGGGACTAGAGTGGGGTAAGGACCTACGGTCAGGTGGACAGACACTCAGAAGTTTCAGAAGTCCCTGCCCCCTCATTTCTTGGGGAGCCTGGCCCACGTGGGGTCAGAGGAGCCACAGGACCTAGGATGTTTACTGCAGACAGCTTTGGAAGACCTCTTCTGTTCTGCTTGGGTCAGGCAGGCTGTCTCAGGCTTTCAGGGAAACTGATCATCAGGCTGTTCTGTCCCAGAATATATGAAAGCCAGGAAGAATGGGAGACCCTGGCTTCCACAGCCAGTCCTGGCTCTCTCCAGGCTCACTTTCCTGCTTTACCAAGGGAGCTTTCCTTCCTGGGCCCTGAGTTCCCATTCTGTACAATGAAGGTGGCATTAAGAACCGTTGTAGGCCTTTCTGCACCCACGTTGGATGCCTTCGGATTCCGAGCCCCTTGCAGGCAGAGGAGGGAGACGCTCCTGCCTGGGCAAGGCCCTGAGCCTAGCTTTGGCCCGGACAGCAGGGCACAAGTACAGCTCCCCCCTCCGAAGACAAGGTCGCCTTCGTGGCGCAGGGCTCCTCCCGAGCCGGCTAACAGCGGAAGGGTGAGGCCTGGAGGAAGCAAGACAGGGGACAGAGCCGCATAGACGGCTCTAGAGGGAGCCAGGGTGGGGTCACTGTCCCCGCTCAGGGTCTCCTCTGCTTGCAGGTGGCACCTGTCATTTTCCTCTTGGAATGAGAGAGCTGATTCTCTCTCTCTCCTTCCCAGGGAAGAAATCCAGACCCAACAGAGGAGAGATCTCTCAATTACGAGGAGAAAGGCAAAGGAAGTTCATGGTCAGGAAAGGATGGAGTTGGCCAGTGTCTTGGAACCATGGGAGGTTCTGCCCACGCAGCCTCCAGAGGATTTTTAAAGCTCTGAGCAAGGCAGCTGCATCCTTGCCCTTCCCACCTTCCCTGGAGCAGCGGCTCCCTCTGGGGGGCAGCACCCTTCCTGTTTGAAAGATGCTCTTGCATACCTTCTCTCTTCCTTCTTTCTCTCTCTCTCTCTCCCTTCCATAAAACAGCTGTTGGATGCCTGCTGTCTGCTGAGCACTGTGCTGGGAGTAGGAAAGCTACCAAGAAAGCTAGGTCTGAAGGCAGGGCGGACAGGGGTTAGTTGAGCAGAAGGAAGGAGGGAGGGCTTTCCAAACGGGGAGGCCAGAAGTATGGGCTTAGAGGCCATGTCCGTGGCAGTTAGGGACAGGTCTGGTTCCAGTGGAACGTGGGTGTTGGGAAGAAGAGAACCATGGTTGTAGTGGGGGTGTGAGCTGAGCCGGGAGGACCTTCAGTGCCCAATTAAGGAGTTGAGACTCAACGGGAGGACTGTCACATTTTTTTCAGGGAAGTGGTGTGATATGGGGTGTGAAGGAGAAGGGGGCTGAGGTGGTCATCAGAAATGGAGCCATGGGGGTCTAGATCAGGCCACAACCGCAGGAGTAGCGAGAAAGGGAGAAAGAAGAGCCAAGAATTGTTGACCGGCGGGACTTAGGAGCTGGAGGAGAGGGAGGAATCCAAAGTGGCAGATTTACAGTTTGGAGTTTGGGAGGACGCTGGAGGTGGCCCCAAGCCCAGGAGCCCTGGAGTGGAAGCCGTGTTTTGGGGCAGAGGAGGAATTTGGGGTTTTGGTTATAAAGAGACAGGCTCTCAATGGAGCTTGCTTGTGGTTGGAGATGCAGACTCAAGTGTCATAGGGCAGGCTGGGCTGCTGGTCACAAAGGGAGAGCTCGCCTGGCAGGGACAGCCGAAGGGGGCCAGGGTGGAGGGGGTGGCCCCAAGATCTCCCAAAGGGCTGTGCCACAGTGGTCCTAGGCTCCCCTGGAGCTGTTCGTGTTAGGAAAGGTGGAGGGAGAGGAAAGTGGGGTGGTGTCCCTGTGTGGGTCCTCCGCCCCCAGTGGCCAGTGTCCACTTTGAGCTGCCCCGGGGTAGGAGGGGCGATCAGGGCCTGTAGGCATAATGGGCCTTGTGCTAGTCTCACCGAGCTGGGTGCCTCCTGGCTCCTGCTGAATTAACTGCTTTGTTTTTCTCCTCTTCTTTTCTCTTCCAGCTGGTTTGCCTTGTGTGGCCCCTTTAACCGTACTTTAACCTATTAATGGGTGTTCTCCAAGCCACCTGTCTCCTTCCCAGGGTGTTAGCAGATTTCTAAGAATGGGGGCCCTTCTCCCCCAAAAGGCCGAGGGTTGAAGCAGGAGCTGCTCCCCAGGCTGGTGCGCTGCGGGGTTGGGAAGCGTGCCAGGCAGCCATGAGCCCCTCTCTGGGGGCCAGTGACCCAAGTGCCTGGGACGCATTTTTCTCAAAGCGCAGCCCCAAGGGGCCTCCTTCCTGCCTAACCATCCCCCTGGACTCCTCTGCATTTAATGAGCTCTCAGATTCAGATACCCTGGTGTCTGGTGGTGAGGCCTCTTGCTAGCCCGAGCAGGCCAACTAAGACAGCTGGTCCCTTTTAATAGAAAGGCCTCCAGGCCCCAGATGGTGGCCAATTAATACTCTGCAGAATGTGGTTGGTTTCGCCTTCTTTCCTTGCTTTTTTGGCCTAATGATTCCATTTGCTGTTTTCGCTTAGCTTATCAAGCAACCGGTTGTCTCACCCCAGCTCTGGAAGGTAAACGCACATTGCATTACATTTCTCTGACTGCTTTTTTTTCCTTGGGTCTGGGCATTGAAGGGCCTCGGGGTGACAGTCTGTGCACTGACGGGGCTGCATGGGGTGAGGGGAGGGCTGGAGGGTGGTGGCGGGCGGGGGGTGTGAGAGGGCATTCTTGTGAGCACGGGTCTTACAGGGGCTAGAGCTGATGCTTGCATGGACCACTGAAAGGCTTCTGGGGACCCAGAAATAGGCAAGGCTTCCCTAGGTGCGCGCTGCTGTGTCTCTGTGCCCCCAGGAGAGGTACCACGGGGCCCGGACAGCGAACCACCAGGCATGGGCCCCGCTTCCCAGTCTGAGGTCTCCACGGTGTTTGTAATCCCATGTCTAGGTTGGACCCCTTACTGTCGGTCTTCTGACCAGGGTTCCTGCCTTAAACGGCTTCCCCCTGAGTCCCTTAAGTTCTTCTACCACCTCCTTCTCTAATCCCCCTCTCCTTTGGCTCTCTCCACCCCCGCAGGACTGTGCACTCTTTGAGGTCAGGGAGCACCGTGTTAGTGTTTTCCTGCATTCGCTTGTTCTCTGCACCTGCTTCAGAGGCAGGGCAGGACCGGAGCAGGCCCAGTGGGGGTTCACCCGTGGAATGCCTGTCCTCTCTCCTCCCGAGCTGGGGACAGCTTTTTCCTGTTGGCTGAGCTGACTTTTATAATCAAAGTGGGAACATTTCCTGGCTCTCTCCCACCACTTGGGCCTCCCACCACTTGGACCTCCCACCATCTGGTAGATTTGGGGAGAGTTGCCTACAGTTTCTGTACACAGAGAAAGATTCCTGAGTAGCCAACTGGTGTCCCAATAGGTAATAATGTCTACAGACACGATTAGGACCTACCATGTACTTTCCCTTGATATAGGAGAGCATTGAGGAACTTTGTTCTGGGTTAGTTCAGGGTCTGGACGGATGGGAGAGAGGACATCACAGACAATTCAAAGTGGAGTGCTAAGTGCTAAAAGAGAAAGGTCCTTGGAGGTTTATTTAAAGCAAGGTAAAGAACCAAACCTAAGGGCAGAGTCCGGTTCCTCTGAACACCATGAAAGCCAGTGATTCTGGTGTTCCTTAGAAACACACGATTAGGTTGTGATCTCCTTATGAAGTCACAGAGTTGAAAAGACTTGGAGGTGTCAGGGTGGGACCAGACCGTTTCCAGATGTGTGGACTTCTGGCTTTCTAGGACCCTGGAAGCAGCTCATTCACAGTCCGTCAGAGCGGTCTGGAGTTGGGGACAGAAAGCGGGTGACATTCGGTGGACAGCATATGCAGAGACTCTCCCTGTCTCCCCTCATGCAACCCACACCCACCTCCCAGAGGGCTTTCGGCTAGTCATGCCATGATTTTCCCATGTAAACATTTTCTGTAATGCAGCTTAGAACCTAGTGTGGTAAGTTTGAGAAGATGAGTGTTCTTTCCTGTTCAAAATCAGTAAGGACACAAAATGACTACCTGTTGTTGAATATCTCGTATGAGCACCGCCTCTGCAATTTCCTGGAAGCCGAGTTTCCCTCTTTTCTCTCGGGCACCCATTTCCAGTAGCTTATCTCCTTAGACTCGTCCAAGCAGCCTAAGCTGAATACTGGATCCAGGCTCATGTTCATGAGTAAGATAGGATTCAGGTTATGGAGGGAGGACAGAACGAGGGCTGTTTTGAATTAGCTGCAACATCATGGAAGTCCAAATCCTTTTGGCACAACAGTTTCCTTTGGCAACTGTTGGTGGGGATTTGGTATGCCCCAAAGTCAGAAATTTGCTCTTAGTGTGAGAGCAGCAAGAAACATTTTCAGATGTTATGTTCCTGAGTGTCAGGGAATTGAAGGACCCTCTCTTTCCGAGCAGGTTAGAGGAAAAGGAAGAGTTGTACTCGAGAGAGGAGTTCTAGATGAGAGCATCACAGGGAGTGTTCTAGAAGCCTGACTGTAGACCCAGTTCAAGCATTCAGCTGTGTGGGAGGTTAGGGTCCCCCTTTCTGGGTAGTCTTTGCCGGGGAGGGCTCCTGTCAATTCCCCGAAGGCCCAGGCATCTGCATTCCTGTGGAGACACCACGCCTGGAGCCCTGTGGGTCCAGAAGTCTTACCTGCTTCCAGACGCTCTTCCTGGGATAGAATCTGTCTCCTCAAACTCAAGTCCAGAATGACATGCACAGAAACAATGAGTTGAGTGTGGAAGCTCTCCCCACAAAGCACAGGGTTGTAGCCCCTCGTTGCTGTGCTCGAACAGACCCCCCCCCCCCGGTGGAGAGGTCTCGAGCCGGCACGCATTGCCTGGGTGGCAGCCCCTCCTCTGAGGCACAGAGAAAGGCAGACCCTCCCGCTTCTGTTCACTTCTCCCCTCATGGTCCTCACTGCTGCTCACAATGGGCTGTGTGAGTGGGGAGGGCCGGGCACGGCTTGTGCACCAGACAACTTGGCTGTGTTGTTACGCTTCATGCCTAGGGACGCATTGTGTCTCTGCGGGCCCGTGAGAGGGTTTGGCATGGTGGTTTGCTTCCTGTGCCCAGGAAGGAGAGGACTGGACATGCTAAGCAGTGTTGGTGAGTCCACGCTGGACTCTGAGCCTGCAAATGCCCTTGAATTCGGAGAGGCCGACTGTCACAGTGGAACTAAAAGTCCTGGCTTTTGCAGGGACGGATCTGGTTCTGGTTTGGCAGTCGTGCTGGTTGGTCTTGGAGCTGGCAGCCATGTATTCACTTGCGCATGTGGTATCCAGGGATGATCCAGGAGCAGACTCTCTTTTCTGATGCCCCGAGGAATTAGAGTCTAACTTTGGATCCAGATCCCTGGCATTGGCTGGCTTATTCTTTGTCTACTATGGTCTATGCTCATAAATTTGGGGGCATTTCTTTTGAGCCCAAACATTAGGGGAGACCCCTGAACTGCGTCTCCTTGAGGGTTAACTGGCTTTTCCCTCTTTGGCATGAATGGCAGCTCTGCTGTTCTGGGGTCTCCATCTCTGAGGCTGGACCTATCCATATGTGTGCCACCCCATGCACGGGCTTTCCGGGAGATAAATGGTAGAGGGTAAAGCAAAGCCTCCAATAAGGATGGGAAGGGGACACCAGGGCTGATGGTTTGGCATGCTTAGGAGCCTGGCCCATGGTCAGAAGACTGCCTATTGGAATGGGTCTGGATCAGGTTCCCATTCAGCCCCTCGGTACCATCCCTGCCTCCAACCTGGCCAAGAGATCTGGCTCCCTTGAAGACTTGCTCAGGTACTGGAGCCATGGCCATGGGATGATGGATGGATATGGTGAGATTTAAGTTGCTTTGGACAACACCAGTCCAAATTGGGCAATATCAGATATCTTGGCAAGGGGGGAAGGCCACTCTGAAAAGTTCTTTGCCTCTCCTAGGAGCACCTTCTGCTCCATCATTGCTCAGCTAACAGAGGAGACCCAGCCGCTATTCGAGACCACGCTCAAGTCCCGGGCTGTGTCCGAGGACAGTGATGCCAAGTTCACCTGCATCGTCACAGGTAATGAAGCCCTCTGTACCGTTCACACCAGGGTCACTGCACACAGGAGGGTCCCAGGGGGCTGTGGGGACAGGCATGGAAGGGGTTGGCTGTGTGCATCCAACTGTGCAAGTTCACATTTGTTTCCTTAGCTTTCTCTCCAGTTTAATCTCCCTGTGTGGGCTGGGGTCCCTTTCTCCTCCCATTCTGGAGCCACATATACACCCCGCTCTTCTTCAAAATCTATTTTCAGGTTCTTAACTCTCGGGCAAACATAGTCGACCAATGAATCTTAGTTGCAAGGAAAGAAGCTCTCCAGTTGAAAAAGGTTTTTGAGGCCGTCTCCCCAAATATCCCCATTTTAGAGTTGAGTAGGTTGACGCTTGGGGGTGTCAAGCCTGAGAGACAGTGATGTCGAGTGATTCTGACTGCAGACCCTGGAGCCAGACTGCCTGGCTGGAATGCTGATCTGTCCCCTTTCCAGTTATGTGATACAGAAGAGGTTGCATAACCTTGCATGACTTCGCAGCACCTCCTCTGTAAAGTGGGGAGGATGATAGTATGAACCTCAGAGGATTATTGTGAGACCGAATGCGTCAAACCTGCAAAGCGTTTGGAATAGTGCCTGGCATAGAGTTAGTACCATGTAAGTGTTAGAAATGAAGACAACTATTATTCGCATTTCCCTGAGCTCCATGGTGGGATTTGGCAGAAGAGGAAGCAGAGTGATACTCCTTGGGAGGGGATGGTGTGGTGGGAGGACTGGAAAGCTGGCCCTGAGCATGGCCTCTCCTCCAGACCTCCTGTCGCACCAGCCTGACCTGCTAGTGGGCCCGCAGGTCTGCCCCTCCCAGCCGTGCAGCCATCAGACCAAGGGGCCCAGATCAAGCTTCCCTCCAAGAGTACCCTTTTTTCCCCCCCAGTAAATCAAGGGCATTGGTAGTTTCCAGCTGTGACATGCCCTGATTCTGGGGGACCTGTCTGCCCCAGCCATCTAAACAGCTTCTCTGGGACTGGGTTCCCCCAGGCAGTTCTCACCCTTACCCAGAACCCTCTGAGCTCCACGCTGAGAACCCCGCCTGTTCCAGGGGATGGCAGACACCTGCCTATATCCCTTACCTTTGTGTGGCATAACACATTTTGCAATATTTATCTGTTTCCGTTGTCATTGGATTCTTACAAAACCTGGTGAAGTAAGTGCTATTATTAGTCAAATTTTACGGAGAAGGAACCGGCAATAGGTTAGATGACTTGCCAAAGTCCACAAAGCTGGTGAAGAGGAGATATTACTTCTGCTCTCTGTAGCATCTGAGGCTTCTCCTTTATGCCTGCTTTGTAACTGTCGTACTAACAGTTTTCTGGAAGAACTTAGCTCTTTCACAAATCTGTGCTTACATATGCTATTTTCCCTACATAGAAAGTCCTTAATCACTTCTTTTTAAAGGAAATTAATTTTTATTTGATCAAATTAACACATATACATAATGTAAGTCTTCAAAGTACACTAATAGGCATGTATCAAAGTACAGCAGTTCACCTCTCCCACCAGTTTGTCTTCCCGGAAGCGACTGTTTTCACCTTTTAACTATTAGTGTATACATTTAGCTATTCAATGTATTTATTAGCTATCAGTGTCTACATTTAGCTATTAGTGTATACATTTAGCTGTTTAGTGTATACATTTCCACAATGCTGAGTAATTATGTGACTGTTCTGCCTTCAGCTCGGGTCACGATCCCAGGGTTCTGGGATTGAGCCTCACATCGGGCTCCCTGCTCAGCGGGGAGCCTGCTTCTCCCTCTCCCACTCCCCCTGCTTGTGTTCCTGCTCTCCCTATCTCTCTGTCAAATAAATAAATTTAAAAAATCTAAAAAAAAAATAATGTGACTGTTGCTAACTTTTGACACTTCGGGTTTTCATGCTAGCTGGTCTTCCTGTTACAGTGGTTAGGGAATTAGCTCTCTCTATCTTAATTTTCTCTGTTTCTCCTGACTTATCTTCTCAATATAGTTATGTCATAACTTTTGCTTAAATCAATATTTACTGTTTACCTTATTTCTAGGTAATATTATTCATAACTGAAGATTGTAGTATACTATGATTATACTTCTTTCTTCTGTTTTTACTCATTAGTATTTTTTTTAATTTTTCATTTAATTGGTTGTTTTTGTTGTTGTTGTTGTTGTTTTTGCTACCTATTGCTAAATTTTCTTATCCCATCCAATAGCCTCTTACTACAGTTTCCTACAAGGTCACTGTCATCAGTCCTCCTGTCAGCTGCTTTCCTTGGAGACATCTCTCTTGGACATCTCTGTTCTTCTGTCTCAACTGGTGGCCTTTTAGGCCAGATACACAGCTGTTATCCTGGGGTTTCCCTTGCCTTTCTCCTGGGTTTGATTCAGTTTCCTGGATCTCATATGGTCCTTTTTCTTGGTTTATTCTCTGGCTTTACTGAACTACATCTTTCAGTAGTGTCATGAAAAAGACATTCTACCAGAGATGGTATGACAATGGGGGCCTTGTGATGACAAGCTCTCCACCTGTCTCTCCTTTGAGCCTTTCAGCCCCAGTGTGATTTAGTTGCTTTCTGCATCTGACACATGGTTGGCATCTTGGGATCTCCCTTTACCATCATCCTATGCATTCCCTTTACCTCTCTCCTGTGATGGATTTCCTGGTTTTTACATTCCACATTTTTCTTTTTCTTGATTTACATTCTTATTTTGGTAGCTTCCTAGGCAAAGTACGTGGGAAGTAAATGTTAGACAACTTCTGTCTGAAAATGTTTTTTTGTTTATTTTTTATTTTACTCTTGATGGAGAGTTTGGCTGGGTATAGAATTCTAAGTTGAAAATAATTGTCCTTGAGAATTTTGAAGACATTGCTGCATTGTCTTCTTGCTCCCAATGTTAGTGTTCAGAGCAAGATGACGATTTGACTCCTCATTCTTTGCAGGAGACTGTTTGTTTGTTTTCTTTTTTCCCTCTCTCTCTCTCTGGAAGCTTGTAAGAATGTTCTGATATTTCATAATGATGTATCTTGATATGGGTGTCTTTTCATCGTGGGGTGTGCTTGGACTCTTTCAATCTGGTAACCGATGGCCTCTAGGTCTGAGAAATTTGAGATTATTTTGATGTTGGTTTGTTCCTCCTGTTTTCTCTCCTCCTTCTTTCTGGAACTCTTGTTATGTGGATATCTGCTCCCCTGGACTCATTCTCTTATTTTCTTTTCCTTTCTTCCCCTTTTATCTGTTTGTCTTTTTGCTCTACTTTCTGGGAGATTTCCTCTGGGTTTTTAATTTCTAAGAGCTCCTTAAAAAAATTTTTTTTTCAGGGGCACCTGGGTGGCTCAGTTGTTAAGCATCTGCCTTCAGCCCTGGTCATGATCCCAGGGTCCTGGGGTCAAGCCCCGCATCGGGCTCCCTGCTTGGTGGGAAGTCTGCTTCTCCCTCTCCCTCTGCCCCTGCTTGTGTTCCCTCTCTCCCTGTGTCTCTCTCTGTCAAATAAATAAATAAAATCTTAAAAAATATTTTTTTTTCCTGTGGCAATCTGTTCTGCATGAACGTAATATCTTCTCTTAGCTGTCTGAGACTAGTAATGATAGTTTTCTAAAAGTTTCCTTCTCCCTGCATAGCTTGAGCTCCTTCCAATTTGCTTTTTTTTTTTTTAATTTAATTGTTTTGGTCCTTAATTTTCTATGTATAGGCTTTTCTCAGACACCTAGGGATCTTTGGGTGTCAGATAATGGTCAAAAAGCTGGTTGTCAGTTCTGAGCAAGCAGGAGGGGCCTGAAAACTTGAGGCTTCCTTGTAGGGTGATCTGGCAACCACTGTTGGAACTGACAAAGCAAGTTTCTTTAATTCCTTCATCTTGGGCTAGCTAGAGTCCCTAGTGAATAGTGTTCCCATACCTTGCCTGGAGGGTAAAGATTTTCCAGGAGCTATGCAGATGACAGGGTTGGGTGGGCTTTCATCAGAGAGCATTTATTTTATGCATACAGTTACTATGTTTTTCTGTTTCCCATAGAGTAGTCATGCCCTCAGCTGTGCTGGCTTGCCCTTAGGGTAGTTTTACCTTTCCAGATAATCCTCAGGGTAGTTTTACCTTTCCAGATAATCATCCTCGCCTTTTGACCATGGAGGCGGGGGGCGGGAAGGAGCGTACCTAGTGGCACGGAGCGGGTGAGGGGATCCAGATATCTGATGGTTTTTCACGCAACTTATAACCCCTCCTCCTTCCCTTTCCCCCAAGTGTTTGCCAGAAATTATGCCTTTTGGGGGATTTTCCAGTGTTCAAAGGGTAGCTCTCAATTCCCCCACTGCTACCTTAGGGTTCAGCTGTCCTTGGTCTGCAGAGCCTGTTTCCACTGTCCATCTGCTTTCCGACTTTCAAACTGTTGTTCCTCCTACTGCTTGCCTCATCTGTTCTCCCCTTCCCTGTGGTTTTATATCTTTTAATTAAAAAATACTCTTTAGAGTACTCATAGTGGAGAGAGAGTGAAAACAGGTGATATGCTCATTCTGTCTTTTTACCTAGAAGACTACTCCTTTGCTGGAAAATTCCTTCTCATCTTTCAAAGTCCAGCCCAAATGTCTTATCCTCTAGGACATCATCTCCAGCTCTTCTACAGAAATCTCTTGTTTTATCTGTTTCTCCATTCCTCTGGGAAGACTGAGATCTGCGAGGATAGAGCACAACCCTGGCACATGGTGCCTTTCTGGAGCAAGCACAAAGAAGGCGCTCAGTACCTATTTGCCAAATGCCTATTCCTTTAAGCTGCAGCTGCTGCTGGGGCCGTGGGCTGCCTGAGAGGGGCAGGCATCAGAGAAGGGCTCCCTTCTCTCTCTCTTCCCTTCTACCCTTCGTAGCCATGGACTCTGAGTGATGTTGGAGAAGCCAGACAGGAGTCTGACTTACAGAATCTTGGGGCATTTTATTCAATACATCCAATGTCATTATGAAACTTTGCCCTGTTTTAAGCCCAACCCAAAGGAGCAAAACTTTACCCCTTCAGTTGGGATAACATCCATGTCTCATGATGACCAACCAGGGCCACGGTCTTCTTTCTGCTCAGGAACACCTGCCATGCTCGGGTCTACAGCACTCCCACTTGGGGCTGTAAGATTTCCAGGGCTCTAGTTATTGCTAACATCTCTACCTCAGTCCCCTGTCGTACCTAACTTCCTCTTCCCCCACTCTTTGCCCCCCACACATAAAAACACGTCAGGTCACCTGAGTTTTATATAGTAGATTAAGGAGGAGGTCTCTGTGATCACCACAATACACCGTCAATAAGCCATTTCCAATTAGCAAGGAGAGAATGTAGACTGTATGGGGAAGAAAGGGGCGGGGGAAGCGGGATGCAGAAAAATCAGAGAACAAAGGAAACAGGAGCTGGGTCTCCTGATCTGGAGAAGTAGATGGTAGATAGATCTATGGCTGAGACTGGCCTCCACGTGAGACTTGCGTAGTGATCCCAGCATGTGTCGGTGGAGATAAAATGACCACATTTGTCTGTCTTCCTCCCACTCTGCTGGTAGCGTTCCTTAAACTAGACTGTGATGAGTCAGCCCCATCAGGGCCCTGCCAGGAACACGTGATGCTTTCTGGTGGGGCAGAACCTAGACCACGTGAGGGAGAGGAGTCTGTGCCGGTTCTCCGGCTGGCTGAGCTCTGAGAGAAGTCCTTGGGGTCTTGGAGAAGGAATATACAATCCTGAGGCTCTCCCCTCTCGGAGGGGGTGAAGGGGGGGACAGCAGGCCTTGACTCAGCCATCTGGCTGCTGTGTCCCCCAGGGGCTCCTTTGGCCAGAATGCTACTGTCCTCGTTGAGGTTGCCCATCTTTGTCCAGTATGGCGGCCCCATTCCCCCACTCTCCTCAACTCTTTGTGGATTCTGTGTTGGGGGGTGTGTGTGTATGTGCATAGATGTTGGGGCAGGGGAGGAAGCCACCGCAAGCCGCTGGGCAGTGACAGAGCCTTGAGACAGAACCAAGTTCCTGAAAAACACCTTTCTCAGAGAAACAAGTCTACTATAATGAATGCTGGGAACAGAAATTTACTTATTGGTCCCAGAATCCTCACCAGAAAGAGCATCGGTAAAGGGAAAAGGAAGCCAGATGCTTTGTGACTCTGGCTAAGTCACTTCACTTCCCAGAGTCTTGTCTTCCTTTTGTGTGAAACACAGATTAAAACCCCTGACCTGCCTGTTTTATAGAAGAGAGGGATTTGAATTTGGTTCTTCTGCATGTCATCAGCTGGATGATTTGGGACAGAAGTCTTAATTTCATGGGCCTTGAATTCCTCTTCTTTGTTGTTTTATTTTTTTATTTTATTTATTTATTTATTTATTTATTTATTTATTTATTTTAAAGGTTTTATTTATTTTTTTGAGAGAGGGAATGAGAGAGAGAGAGCACATGAGAGGGGGGAGGGTCAGAGCGAAAGCAGACTCCCTGCTGAGCAGAGAGCCCGATGTGGGACTCGATCCCGGGACTCCAGGATCATGACCTGAGCCGAAGGCAGTCGCTCAACCAACTGAGCCACCCAGGCGCCCTTATTTTTTTATTTTTAAGATTTTATTTATTTATTTGACAGAAAGAGAGAGAGAGAGCACAAGCAGGGGGAGGGGCAGAGGGAGAGGGAGAAGCAGACTCCCCCCTGAGCAGGGAGCCCAACATGGGGCTCGATCCCAGGACCCTGGGATCATGACCTGAGCTGAAGGCAGATGCTTAACTGACTGAGCCACCCAGGTGCCCCGAATTCCTCTTCTTTAAATTGGGGGTTAATAACAGTACATTCCTGTAGGATTTTTGTGATGATTACATAATACAAGAAAAATGTTCAGCTCAGTACCTGGCACATAATGAGTCCTCAGTAAGTGTGAAGAATTGTTTTCACAGGATTGTGAGGAGGGCCAGATGAAACTGTGTTTGAAAGCTCTTTGAAAACTCTATATTGATACTCATCCCTATTGATCTCTTCCACCCAAGCTTCTCAAACTGGGGATGGTTGGGACAAGGCTGCAAGTCTCCGAGCTGGGTTCCAGACTCAGGCCTGCTGGCTGTGAAGCAGAGGTCTTGGGGGGAAAGAGGGAAAGCCACAGGCTGCAGGACCACGTGGGCTCTCCTGGCCAGAGCTGAGCGTGTGTGCCTGCCTGCTTGTGGGCACACACACGCGGGCAGGCATGTGTGTGCAGCTGGGAGGGAAGGACCTTTCCTGCTTTTGTGTGTTTTAGACACACTTCATATTATCCAGGGCACAAGGAGATGTTTTCTGTCCAAATAAAAGTGTTTCAAAAACCCCCTGTTGCCATGGAGCCCTAAGCTGTCAGGCTGACCGCCACATTGTGCAGAAGCACCAGAGGAAGGCATGGGGGCTGAGACCTCAGGCTTGGGGTGCTGGGATCCATTCAATATCTCCTTCCCTGCCCAAGCTTGACTGGACTCAGATGCCCTAGAGACTGAGGCCCTACTAGGCAGATCAGGGGGCCGGGAGGCTCTGAGCTGGGCCCTGGGAGGGATGAGATCATCGCACAGGATGGTGAGGACACCTGTGCTGGCCTTGGCCACACGTGGTGATGTAACCAGGGGCTTTAGCTCACAGTGGAAACATGGGGCTCGCTTTACAGTGAGGGCTGCCCAGAGTTTGTTCCTGGCCGACTCAGCTTCAGCCTCGCCTCCCTTGCTCCCTGCTTCTGGACGTGGTCCCCCGGCGTGCCCTTCGCTCTCCACCCCCACACGCTACTGTTACGGTTCCTATGTCAGGCGTGCCGTCCCCACCTGTCTCCTGCTTGTTTGTTCACTCGCTTACTCACTCCTTTACTCACTCATCCATCAGCGTTTTACTAAGTGACTGCTATGCGCCGGGCACCGTCTCAGGTGCTGAGGACAGAGCAGTAGAGATCACAGAACCCCTGCGCACATGGGGCGCGGGTCTAGGAGAAGAGACAGACGGGGACTTAGTGCACTGCAGCGGCCTGACTCGTGCCCTGAAGGGGAGGTGCAGGCACCAAACTTTACGGTTTCTGAAGTTCCACCCACCCTTCACGGCCAGTTCAAATGCCGCTCCCTCCATAAAGCCCTTGCTGATATCCTAGCCACAAGTGCTTGCTCCTTTCTTGGCACCCTGAGCACTTAGTGTATTCGTCTATAAATATTTCCTGAGCGTTGGTTCCAGACCAGGGACTATTCTAGGAACTAGGGACACAGCAGTGAATAACACAGATAAGTCACAAACTGATGTCCCACTGGGGGTTGGAGAGGATGCACGTCGTCTAACAAACTCCTCTGTGTATCACATGTCAGATGGCAAAGCGTTCTATACACCAAACACAGTGAGAGGAAGAGAGGCACGGGGAGGGAGGGTTCCGTTTAATACGGGGCGGGAGAGAAGGCCCCCCTGACGAGGTAACGTGAGGACAGAAAGTGAGGGAGTCGAGGTGGGTTGCTCACACGGTGTGTTAGAGGTGAGCCAGTCGGACCCTGTGGCTGGGGGGGCAGCGAGCAAGGCCAAGAGTGTTGGGAGATGAGGCAAAGGGGTGCGGGGCCCAGATCAGGAGGGCCTGCATGAAATGGGGGCTCCTGGGTGTTTGGAGCGGAGGAGTGCCACGACCTGACTTGACTTGAAAAGGCTCACTCTGGCTGCTATGTGGACAGTGGGCTGAATAGAAGCCAGATTGGGAGTAGTGAGGTCACCGGGGAGGTTATTATAGAAATTGAGGCATGAGATGATGGTGGGGACTGGTTGGTGGTGGGGAGTGGGAAGAAGAGATCAGGTTCTGGATATATTCTGAAGGGAGGGCCCACAGGATTGTCTGATGGAGTGGACATGAGAAAAGGAAAGGAATAAAGGAATACCTCCAGATTTGGGGCCCGAACCAACTTAGGAGGATAAAATTGCCATGGACCCGAGCTATGTGGGAACTGTCCTGGAGAGGGGCATGAGGAGCTGGGCCTGGGGCATGGTAAGTCCGAGACCTATTAGATCTCCAAGTGGAGGTGTCAAGACACACAGTCAGAATTAGGAACCAGGAGTCCAGGGGGGAGGTCTGGGCTGGACGTACAAATGTGGGAGTCGTGAGCATATAGATCTTTAACGGCCAGAGGGCAGCATTAGGGCCTCGGGTTATATGGATAGAAAGTGGCGAGCGGTTCTGGGGCCTGAGCCCTGGGGTGCCTCATACTCACAGGCCCCGGTGGTGAGGGGGACAGATGAAGGAAATTAGAAAAAGTGGCCCGCGATGCAGGAAGAGCACTTGAAGGAGTGAGGAGAAGGTCTCAGGAAGCGGGGTCAACGCCGACAGATTGAGTAGATGAGGCGTAAGAATTGCCAGTAGATTTGGCGACGTGCGAGTCATGAGTGACCTCCACGGGCACAGTTCCGGTGTTGTGTGTGCACAAAAGCCTGATGGGAGGGGAGGGAAGGAAGAGAGCGCAGACAGCAGCTGCAGAGAACTTTCTTGTAAAACTCATACATCAGGCTTGTGTGCCAAGGGGGAAGATATCACAGAGGGGAACAGTTTGCTGATGGGGGCAAGAGCAGGAAAAATTGTTGGAAAGACATCCTTGATGAGGCAAGAAGAGATGGGGTCCAGTGAGGACAGCTTTGGAGAGACGTGTGGGCCGCAGATCCAGAGACAGCAGGGAGGGTGGGGCAGGTGTCCCCTGACTTACCTTTTCTACTGTACGGTGGGTTCCCTGAGACCAGAGACCCTGCCGGCCAGGCTTCTACAGCTGTGTAACCCCCTCGCGGCGCTCAGCACACACTTAATATGTATGTTGGAGGGAATGTGAGCTAGGGGTCTTTGAATTTGGATCAACAGTGTCAGTCATTTGGAGTCGGCTTAAGGAATGAAGCAGGGTTCACTGGTAAGGCTGGTGGGACTGATAAGTAGGAGTTCCTCGGTGCCCAGGCAAGGAATAGAGCCAGTCTTTGGAAGGATGTTGGGACTGTCTATCTGTCTCCTATCTCCTATTCTGTCCTGAATATCAACTTCATTTTTGCATCTCACTGCAGGCTGGTCCACATGGAGAACAGGGCTGCACCCCTTTGAAATCATAGCGCCAGGCCCAAGGGTAGATTGTCTCTAGGTTCTGATTCCTGAAACCTAGGTCAAATAACTGGACTCGATTAGCTGATTGGGTGTCCATTACCAGACCCATCAGCCAGGTGAGGACAGAGGCAGGGACACGTGACTCTAACAGTTGGAAGCTCTCCTTGTGGGCAGGGCTGGAAGTCCCACAGCAGTGAATGATTGGGTAGGGAATTGTAGATGGAGGGATGATGGATGGATGGATGGATGGATGGATGGATAGATGGATAGATGGATGGATGGATAATGGATGGATGGATGTTTTAGCTGTGTCAGCAAATAATGCCAGCATCTCAGCAACCTGGGATAAAAGAAGGCTCTTGGTGTTGGGGTACTGGGGGGAGACCTCTGAGGATAGAGCTATTACCGCAGTTGAGAATGTAGATCAGGACAGCAAAAGAAGGAGGCTTGTTACTACCAGCCAAGGCTTTCTGGAAACTTCTTGCTTCCCCGCTAGGAAGTTTCTCCTCCATATATGCCTCCCAGCTGCTGAAACGGAACAGTTTTCTGCCTTGACATGGGCTAGCTTCTAAAAATAAACAGAGCCAAATGATAGCCCTTTTCTTCCAGCGAGGGGGGAAGGTGGTCTGGGGAAGCTGTGGCATCCTATTCTCTCCTTCTCCTATTTTGGAACTGGTCTTCCTGCAACCCAGTCCCCCACTTCCTTCTTAGGATATCCAGAGCCAGAGGTGACCTGGTACAAGGACGACATAGAGCTGGACCGCTACTGTGGTTTGCCGAAGTATGAGATCACTCACCAGGGCAACCGTCACACACTACATCTCTACAGGTGAGGGAAAGCGGCCCGTCCTGCTCTCTCTGCGCTCCTGGGCATGCTGTGACCCCAGCAGAGATGGGCTCAGCTGGACACTCGTGTCCAGGAGGGATCCTAGGGTGGAGGGCAGGTTTCTGCTGCTGAGTTGAACCTGCTGGTGAGCTGCCTGCCTGCCAGGGTCTGGGATCTCCTAAGGCCAGGGTGGGAGGATTTCTGACAGCCAGAGAGTGAAGCGTAACCAGAGGAGGTCCCGACCCATGGAAGCATTTTCCGTGAGGTCAGCTACTGAAAAAAGCTCCTGTGTCATCCTTACTTCACAAGGGGCTGTATGGGTCACCTGCTTCTGAAGGGAGCTCTCCTGGGCCTCACGTCTAATCCCTCCTGGAACAGCGTGACCTGGGCCAGCTCCCTCCCTGTGGCCAGCCTCGGTTTCCCCAACTGTAACGGGGAGTGTTGGATGCAGTGGTATCGGAGGTGGGGTGTGGCACTCAGGCTGGGGGGGACTCGTAGGGGGTGGGGCAGCACGCTCGGTTCCAGGAGATGCTGGTTGTGGGGTATAGAGCCTCTCACCTGGCAGGAGGGGAGACTCAGCGTCTTGTGCTCCTACATTTAGGTGTCAAGAGGAAGATGCGGCCATCTACCAGGCCTCTGCCCGGAACACCAAGGGCATCGTGTCCTGCTCGGGGGTCTTGGAGGTTGGCACTATGACTGAGTACAAGATCCACCAGCGCTGGTTCACCAAACTGAAGTGCAAGGCTGCCGCAAAGATGCGAGAGATTGAGCAGAGCTGGAAGCCCAGGAAGGAGGTGGTGGGGGACGCCGACACTCTGCGCAAGCTCAGCCCCGACCGCTTCCAGCGGAAACGGCGGCTGAGCGGGGACGAGGCGTCAGTGCCCTCGGCCCCCACCAGGGAGGCTGAGGACGGGACCCCAGCGGCTTGGCAGAAGGAAGAGGCTGAGCCTGGTCAGCACCCAGCTTTGGGCCTCATCAACAGTTTTGCTCCCGGAGAGGTGACCACCAACGGGGAGGCTGCCCCTGAGAATGGGGAGGATGGGGAGCACGGCCTGTTGACGTACATCTGTGAGGCCATGGAGCTGGGGCCTCAGCGAGCCCCCAAAAAAGAGTCTGGGGCCAAGAAGAAAAAGAAAGACGAGGAACCTAAGCAAGGTCTACGGAAGCCAGAGTTGGAGAAGGCAGCTCGAAGCCAACAGTCTTCCGAAAGCCATGCCCCTAGTTCCGACAAGCCTGGGACACAGGGGCCCACGGACATGGAGCAGGTCCAGACCCGGCCCAGAGGCAGGGCTGCATGGGGGCCTGGGGCCCCTGGAGCGGATAGCCTCAGGAAGTCAGCTCGAGCTGCGGGCACTCGAGAGCAGGCCCAGAGTGCCCCGGCGCCAGGCCCCGTCCCAGGCCCCGTCCCAGGCCCCGACCAGCAAGTGTACTTCTCCCTGGAAAGCACCCGGGCGGGCAGGCCGAACGGGGAGGAGGGGCCCCAGACCCCAAGTGGCAGGGCACCTGGAGAGATGCCCTTGGGGAAGGTACCCAGTGAGGCTGGAGGTGAAAGGGGGCCTGTTGCCCCTGACCAGCCCACGTCCTCAGCCCCCCAGCCAACTAGGCCTTTCAACAGGAAGAGATTTGCCCCTCCGAAGCCCAAAGGGGAGCCCACCGCCGACAGCAAGCCCGATTCTTCCCCGAGCCAAGCTCCAGAACCAGGGGCCCAGAGCTCAGGGAAGGCCCCGCCTCAGGCCTCTGCCCAAGTGCCCACACCCCCTGCCCGGCGGAGACACGGCGCCCGGGACAGCCCCCTGCAGGGGCGAGCAGGCCACAGGACTTCGGGAGAGGTAAGCGTGGGTGTTGGGTGCCTGGAGGCTGCTCTGGGAAGCTGACCTCATGGAAACTCTTGCTCCAAGAGCTCGGCAGCCAGTGAGCGGTGGGCTATTTATAGAAGGGGGTGAGGTGGTGATGGAGTGCCAGCCAGGAGCAGGGGACCACAGGCCTGGCCTTAGCCCCAGCCAATCTCCAGACGCCGGGCATGAGGGCAACAGACTGCCTGTGACCCTACCCTCTGACAGCCTGGGAGCTCACGGCCAAGGCGGAAGGAGGGAGGTGGAGGGAGACGATGTTCTTTGGGGAGGAAAGAGCCAGGGGAGGGTTTTCTTGGGGGTATACTGAGGCAACAGTGTCTCATGGGGAGACTGAGGAGCTGGGGTCAGCTGTTGTGTGTGGTGGGTCTCGACCTGGATGCTTCTCAGAAGATTTTTAACAATATCGACTGTCCAGGAAATTCTGGTTTAATCTGGGTTTTTATCTAAGATTTTGGAGTCAGGTGTACCTATGGGCAAATCTGACTATGCTTAGCATCTGATGATTGGGGCAAGCTGTAAAATCAGAATAAAAATGCTACCTAATTTGTTGGCTGTTGGGAGAATCTGCCTGCTCAGTGGAGGGCCTGGTGCATGTTAAGAACTAACGAAATGGCAGGAGGAATAATACACTAATAATGACTCCAGTGGGGGATAGAGGCCAATTCTTTTCCTTGGGAACAGGAGGGTCATCATTTCCCGGGGGCCACGTGGCCAATGGAGGGAAGGTGATGCTTTGTGCGGAGGTAGGGATGGGGATATCCACGTTTCAAAGAAGAGGTGGGCGACAGCATTGAGGAGTTTGGGGAGCGGGGACGGAGGAACGGCATTGAGAGGAGTGACAGAGGGAAACACTTTGTCCCCTTTGGTCAGCACTGCATGTCTCAGGGGGCAGAGGGCAGGGAGTATTTTATTTTTATTTCTATTTTTTTAAATTTATTTGAGCAAGAGAGAGAGAGAGAGTGTGCACACATGAGCAGGGGGAGGGGCAGAGGGAGAGGGAGAAGCAGACTCCCCGCCGAGCAGGGAGCCCCACGATGCAAGGCTCAACAAAGCGGGGCCGGATCCCAGGACCCTGAGATCATGACCTGAGCCTAAATCTAGAGTCGGACGCTCAACCGACTGAGCCACCCAGGTGCCCCGAGGGCAGATGGAGTTTTCTGGAGATGGTTTTACGGTGGGCAGAAAAAAGGCAGTATTTCCTACAAGTGGCAGAAAGGAAAAGTATTTCACGAGGGGGGGCAGACGGCAGAAGGGACAAGCTGCCTGCCTCTGGACCTCGTGGGGCGGGGGGCAATGGGAAGGGGCGCTTCACAGATGACAGGCGGGGAAGGAGGGAGAGACCAGTCTCAAGGGTGGTGCTGAGTTAGTCTGTGGGAACAGTAGTTCAGAGGGTTTGGGAGTGGGGCGAACCTCAAACCAGACTCTCGAGTCTGTTGGTGACTCAGCCCTCACGCTTGGTCTCTGGGGCTGTTGGCAGCTGGTGTGATGAGTTCCTAGTGGCCTAGATGGGGCCGCTCTGTGTGCCTGACGCAGCCCACAGGGAGCTCATTCGGGAAGCGGCCAGGCCGGCAGCCAAGTCTGACAAAGGCGACCTCCCTGCCCACAGTGGTGGGGACACGCTCCTGCCAGGGCGCTCCTTGCCTCTTCACTGTCCCTGCAAGACGCTGTGTGGCTTTTGCTTTTCTCTACTTAGAAAATTGTGACATAGATCACCCACGTGAAAAACGCATTTAACATCTATGTATACGTACGTTGAAGCTGCTGCTTTTTAATGGCTGAATTTGATTGTTTTTTCGTATTCTCATTTAACCATGTCTTTAAAAAATATCTTTATTTTTCTGATTATGAAAGAAACCCATGCTCCTGGTGAAAAATATGAGGGGGAAACCCCTAAAAATGCAATGGGGAAAGTAACAGCTTACCTGTAATTCTGCCATCGAGAAGCATCGTGAGGTATCTACCAATCTTTCTGTATATGCAGTTTTCTTATTTTTAAAATTTAGTGTGTGCTCTTCTTCTGATTCAATCTTATATCCTGCTTTTTGCTCTTCTCATTATTTCATGAGCATTTTCTCATGGTTCCTAAAAATTATCTGGAAAACTTTAATGGTTGTATAAGGGGCCACATACAGTTTAACCATTCCGTCCATAGTTTATGCATTCCTTCCCTATTCTAAGGTTAGTTAAGTATTAATCTACATTTTAAAAGTAATTTCTGTTGTTTGAATGTCTCCATTTGACTTTTAAATTAACCTGAAATTGATTTGAGTAGATAGTATAGAATTAGTTTCCCCGCTCAATTTTTGGTTAATTAAATAGGTAATTTCCCCCAATATCATTTGTGGAATATTTAACTCTTAGATGTTAGTTTGTGGTTCTTTCTTTATATACTAATTTTTATACATACTAAAGCCTATTTTAGTTCCTATATATACCTATCATAATCCATTAATTTGTTTATTGATCCTTACAACAGAATGGTCTTGTTTTAATGATTGTGGCTTTAATTTCCAGCAGAGCAACGCTCTTAGACTTCTTTTAAAAATTTTCTTAGCTATTCTTTCTTGTTTATTCCTCTAGGGAAACTTTAGAATCATCGTTTGAAATTCTTTAAATTTCCAGATGTCACTGTGTTTTTTTGTTTGTTTGTTCAGTTTTGTTGTTGTTGTTGTTTTTAACCTTGTACCTGTATATTTACCACTTAAAAAAAAAATCACATTTAAAAAAAAGTGGTAAGCTATTTTTAACAAGATCAAAAGCCTGTTAAATCTTTTCATGGAAAACTCAAGTCCGCTTTGTATTTGGAATGATCTTTTAGTAAAACTTGCTAGATATATATTTTAAAACAACTTGATTGAGGTATAATATATATACCATAACATTCACTTATTTCAAATGTGCAATTTAATGTACGCAGTTTAGAGTTATGAAGATGCTACCGAAATCTAGTTTTCAAACATTTCCATCACCCTAAAAAGATCCCTGTTCCTTTTTTGCAGTTCATCCTTGTTCCCACCCCCTAGACCCAGGCAACCACTAATGTGCTTTCTGTCTCTGTATCATTGGTGTCCTGATTGGGATTATAGTAAGTATAGGAATTAATTTGGAAAAACCCATATCTTTAGCTTTCTCATCTGACAGCATGGTATTCATTTCCATTATTCAAGCCTTCTTTCATATCTCTTTTTAAGTTACGTTGTTTTCTTCATATGGGCCAGCATGTGTCTTGTTAGGGTCAGGTACTGGAAGGATCTCTGCCTCTGGGATGTGATGCCACCGCTCCCCTCCTCTGTCTCGATTTATTTTCCCGGATTTAGGGGATATCTCCAGCAATTCAAATTAGGCTTCCATATTGGATATGGATGAGGAGCAGATGTTGGGATTGAGGCCTCTTGGGTTGTGAAGAACATCCAGACACCACCACCCCCTCAGCCCCTGCCTTGAGCCCAGCAATGCTGTGCAGACAACTCTTTCCCTGGGCAGAAGCAATATTCCCTGAAGGTACTTAGTGAATTGGAACTGGCCTTCAGTGCCCTCAAAGACTGCTTTTTAGTGCCCTAGCCGAGATCTTCTCTGAGACTGGCTTAGATCTCTGGAGCTGAGGTACAGGAATGTGGGGACATGGTGGAGTGCCCCATCTGCCCACATTCTTGGAGGGGACAGCGTACATATGGCAGATCTCTGCTGAATGCCTTGAGACCTCAGAGTATCTCTTCTTGGGAAACCCTGGAAGTCTTTTTTTTTCTTTTAAGATTTTATTTATTTGAGAGAGAGAGCACAAGCAGGGGGAGTGGCAGAGGCAGAGGGAGAAGCAGCCTCCCCACTGAGCAGGGAGCCCTACATGGGGCTCAATCCTAGGACCCTGGGATCACGACCTGAGCTGAAAGCAGACGCTTAACCGACTGAGCCACCCAGGTGCCGCCCCCCTTTTTTAGTTTTTTCTTTTTTGATGGGCAGCAAAGCAAAGTTTATTGAGCAATAGTACAGAGTTCCCCAAGAGGGAGGGGACCTGAGAGGGCTTTCCAGGAAACCCTGTGAGTCTTGAGGATAATCATCCCAAGGTTTGGAAACCCCACTCCCATAATAAGAGATCTTTGGTTTTCAGAGAATACGTGAATACAAGTATTTTCAGAGAGCTGTTGAAGGAAGGGGGGCTTGAGGAGAGACATGATCCTTAAGGAATTATTTAATGAATCTAGGGGATTAGACTTTATACCAAATCCTAAGTACAAAGAGGGTGTGGTGAATGGTTATTGCAGAAGCTTTCCAGGGAAGGAGAGTGGGGTGGTCTGCAGTTTCTAGGGAAGGCATCTGGGAAGTGGCCAGACTGGCTGGCAACATGTATAGGACTCATTATTGGAAATACCATAGTAGAAAAACATCAAATAGAAATTGTTGTTATTTTTTTAGTATAGAAGAATGCCCATAATATCCCAGGTTGAAAGAGCTTAGATAGGTGGGAGAGAGGAAGGAAGACATTCTGGGAAGGACACAGAGCTTGAAGCAAAGGTAGGGTGGTGGGCTACTGAGGAATGCAAACCTGCCTGTCCTAGTCTTGATGCCCAGAAGCATTTAAAGCTTCTCAGTACTTTTTCTTCTCTTCTATGTCTTGTATTCTGCTTTGGTTTTTTTTAGCCTTAACTGTAACATCATCCAGGCTTGGGGTGAGACATAAAGCGGGGAGAACTAACATTTATTGAATATCAGCTCCCAGTAATGCTAGGTTAGATAGTTTAGACCAACTCCCTGTCAAGGACAACTAGTAAGGACAAAGTGAAGAGTTATCAGCCAAGGAGATGGAAGGAGATGGAAAGCCAGAATGGTGAATCCAGTGTTTGGCATAGCTTTTATCCTGTGGCTATTTGCTACTCAAGAAGAGGAGAATGAGAGCTCAGCAGTGTTTAAGACAGGCTCATGGGACTAGGGGGACAAAGATTGGAGTCTAAGGTCTCAAGAGTAGTAGCCCTGGTAAACCCCCTGGTCTTTGGGTTGGGACCCTGAAGAAGTAGTGAGCCAGAAGTAAATTACCCACACAGGGGTAATCTCTGTGTTGTCTCTGAGTTGCCCAGGTGACAAGAAATATCTCAGTCCCTGAAGTTAGGTTAAGGTGATTCAAGATACCTGGTGCCCCGAGCACCTGGAAGAAGTAAAAATCATCTGGAGGATGTTAGCATCACTTTAAGTCTCAAATTATTTTTAAAAAGTGTTTCAAATATAATATTTGGTATCCAAGTGAAGATAAGCAGCACTCCAAGAGAAGAAAACATGAAAAAGAAGTAGCAAAAACAGCAGACAATATAAATGTGTCCACAGGGGGTTCCAACTTTTGGAATTATCAGACATGAACTATAAAACTAAAACTCTATTTCCTATATTCAAAGAAGGTAAAAAGACAAGATTGAAAATTTCAGAGAACTAGAAGCTGTAAAAAGTGGGATAGACTTAAAAAATCAACCAACTGGAAATCCAGAAGTGAAAAATACAATAACCAGTATGAAGCTAGTTGTTAAGGTTATAACATTTCCAGTTCTGGATGAGATGGGGCAAACACACTCATCCTATATCTCCCATTGAATGCAGCTAAAAACTTGGGCAAAATGCATGGTGCAGCTATTTGGTGACTTTGGTAAGCAATAGTAGGCAGATTGGGAAGAAGACCAGATTTCAAAGTACCCTAGAACTAGCAGTGTTTACCTGTTTGTTTGTTTTTTAAATCTAGTATTCTCTGGCCTGGTCTTAATACAATCAGAAACTCAGAAGTAAGCATCAGCTTTACTTTAGGAGATGCCCTCTACTCTACATCGGGCTTGAGGAATAGGAAAGGAATCTCCTGGTAGTGACAGTAATGGCAGAAGGGACCACATGTGTCAAACTTTGAGGGAGGGGCATCTTTCCCTCCATTCAGAGAAGCTGTGGTCCCCAAGAGGGTAGGATGAATCCCTGTTGCTTTTTTTTTTTTTTTTTTTTTTCCTTTTGGGTCTCTTTCTTGGCCTAGGACACAAGTTCATGTGTGAAAGTATATGATGAGTAAATGGAGCCCCAGCTCTCTGTCCAGAGGAGTGAAAAAAGGGACCCTGTGGACCCACAAAGTACAGGGGAGATCTTGGAGAAGGAACATTTGAGAAAGTGACTTCATAAGCTGTTTATAAATTCCTTGTTCCCAAGCTATTTATGCATTCATGGATCTGGTTCTGCACAGTGTATCAAAAACTTTGAAAATGGAACTAAAAGACCATCATCCAGGTCCCAGGCTGGTCCCTGGGTGGCATACACACCGGATAGATCTGAATAGCCTGCAAAGGCTTTGAAAAATGGAACTCACATTGAAACTACAATCTCAACAGGCTGAATGGAACTTGCAGCCTGAACACAACCAAGTAGATTGTCTGCTAAGACACAAACATTAACATCACCCTTGGATTTATATAAGAACCAGGGTCTCATGATATTCAAAATGTCTAGGATACAATAAAAGTAACTTGGCATATGAAAAATCAGGAAATCTCAACTTGCATGGGAAAAAACAGTTAAAGAATGCCAGTGTCAGGATGGCAGAGATGTTGGAATTATCTCAATTAATGTCAGCAACTATAAAAATGTGACAAAATGTGGGTGCCTGGGTGGCTTATTCATTAAGCATCTGCCTTTGGCTCAGGTCATGATCCCAGGGTCTTGGGATTGAGCCCCGCATCAGGCTCCCTGCTCCATGGGAAGCCTGCTTCTCCTTCTCCCACTTCTCCTGCTTGTGTTCCCTCTCTCGCTGTGTCTCTCTCTGTCAAATAAATAAATAAATAAATAAATAAATAAATAAATAAAATCTTTAAAAAAATAAAAATGTGACAAAATGTAAGGGTAAACACAGGAAATAAATGGAAACATAGAAAATCTCTGCAAAGAAATACAAGATATAAAGAACCAAATTTTATTTTCAGAACTGAAAAATACAATAATTGAAATAAAAACACTTTCTGGCTGGGCACAATAGCAGAATGAAGATGGCAAGAAAATGTCAGTGAACTTGAAGATAGGTCAATAGAAATTCTGCAACTTGAATAACAGAGAGGGAAAATAAAAAGATAGGAAAGAGAAATAAACAGAGCTTCAGGGACCTGTGGTATAATATCAAAACATATAATGTTTGTGTTATTGGAGACCCACAAAGAGAGAAGCGTGTGGTACAGAAAAAATACCTGAATAAATAATGGCTGAACACTTCCCAAACTGGCAAAAGACACAAACCTACAGACAAGAAGTTCAGCAAATCCCAAATAAGATATGCCTGCAGAATTCCATGCCAAGAAGCGATAATCAAATTGCTGAGACCCAAAGACAACACAAAAATCTTGAAAGTAGTCAGTGAAAAACAACACATTATAAGGAAACAATGATTCAAATGACTGCAGATTTCACATTAGAAACAATGGAGGTCAAAAGGAAGTGGAATAATAGACCTGCTAAAAGAAAATATCTTTTAATCGCTAAGTCTACATTCAGCAAAAATGTCTTTCAGTATTGAAGGTGAAATAAAGACATTACCCAATAAAACTAAGAGAATAAATCACTGGTAGACCTGTTCTGAAAGATTGCTAAAGTACGTTTTACCTGTAGAAGGGAAATGATACCAGAAGGGAACTTGTATCATGAGGAATGAAGGAAGAACTACAGAAATGGTAAATATCTGGGTAAACATGCAACATAAAAGGGAGAGAATAAAAGGATCTATATGGTGATAAAATGACTATATTTCACTTGAAGAGTTAAATATTGATTCCAAATAGACTGTGGGAAGTTAAGTATATATATTGTAACCCTTAGAGCAACAACTATATGAGGAAATATAGTAAAAATCACAATATATAAATTAAAGTGGAATACTAAAAATGTTCAAATAATCTAAAAGAAGACAGGATAGGGGCAACAGAGGACAGAAAAACAGAGGAAAGAAATAGAAAACAAATAATAAAATAATTGACCTAAATGCAAACATATAATTATATTAAATATAAGTGGTCTAAACACACAAATAAGAGACAGAGATTGTGAGAATGGATCAAAAAACATTCGCAACTCTGTGCTTTTTACAAGAAATTGACTTAAACTATAGTATTATAGGTAGGTAAAAAGTAAAGTGATAGAAAATATACACTGTGCAAACACTAATCAATTGAAAACTGGAGTGAGCATATTAATTTCAGACAATGTAGACTCCAGTTCCAAGAAAATTACCAGGGCAAAATAGTGAATTAAATAATGAGAAAAGGGTCTGCTCAATAAAACATAATAAAAAAATGTGTTTGCCTCTAACAATTCAGCTTCAAAATATATGAAGAACTGGAAGGAGAAACAGACAAATAAGCCATTATAGTTGGAGACTTTAACATTCTGTCAGTAATGTCTTGAGCTAATAGACTGAAAATGAGTAAGAATAAGAATAGAAAAGACCTGAACAGCATTATCAACCGACTGGGTCTAACACATGCATGGGATACTCCATGTAACAACAACAACAACGACAACAACAACAACAACAACAACAGAATACTTGTTCTTTTCAAGTGCGTATAAAACATTCACCAAAATAGATCATATCCTGGGTCATAAACAAACCTTAACAAATAAAAAATAATTGAAATCATACAAAGTTTGTTTTCTGACCAAAATGGACTTATACAACAGATCAATGACAGAAAGATAACAGGAAAGGGGCGCCTGGGTGGCTCAGTTGGTTAAGCGACTGCCTTCGGCTCAGGTCATGATCCTGGAGTCCCTGGATCGAGTCCCGCATCGGGCTCCCTGCTCGGCAGGGAGCCTGCTTCTCCCTCTGACCCTCCCCCCTCTCATGTGCTCTCTCTCTCTCATTCTCTCTGTCTCAAATAAATAAATAAAATCTTAAAAAAAAAAAAAAAAAAAGAAAGATAACAGGAAAGTCTCCAAACACTTTAAAAAATTTATGACACGCTCTCATGCCCCATAAGGGCAACTGGAAAATATTTTTAACTGAATGAAAATGAAAATACAACACATCAAAAGTTTGCATAAATTAGTATTTTGAGGAAAATCAATATTTTGAGGAAAATTTTTGGCATTAAAATATTTATATTAGAAAAGAAGAAAGGTCTGAAGTCAATAATCTAAGCTCCCATGTTGAGACACTGGAAAAGGAAGAGCTAAATAAACCCAAAACAAGGAGAAGGAAGGAAATAATAAAGAAAAGAGCATTGGATGTTATATGCAACTAATAAATCATTGAACACTACATCAAAAACTAATGATGTACTATATGTTGGCTAACTGAACATAATTAAAAAAAAAGAGCAGTAAACAATGACATTGAAAACAGAAAAACTATGGGGAAAACAAATTAAACTGAAATCTGGTTATTTGAAGAAAACCAGTAATATTGATGAACCTCTAGCAAGACTCAGAAAAAAAATGAGAGAAGACACAAATGACCAGCATTAAGGATGAAAGAAGGGCTTGATCGTGGTGATCATTTCACAATATGTAGGTATCTCAAAACATCAAGTTGTACACCTTAAATTATACAGTCTTTGTCAATTATACCTCAATAAAGATTTTTAGGGGCACCTGGGTGGCTCAGTCAGTGGATGTCTGATTCTTGGTCTCGGCTCAGGTCATGAACTCATGGGTCATGGGATCAAGCCCCGTGTCTGGCTCTGCACTCAGTGGGGAGTCTGCTTGAAGATTCTCTCCCTCTGCCCCTCCCCCCACTCATGCTCTCTCCCTCTCTCTCTTTCAATCTCTCTAAAATAAATACATCTTTAGAAAAAAGATTTTTTGAAAAGGAATGAAGGGTGATATCACTAGAGATCCTGCAAGTATTAAAAGGATAATAAAGGTCCATTATAAAAAACTGTGCCTGTAGTTCAACAACTTAGATGAAATAGACCAATTCTTTAAAAACTACAAACTACCAGACTCCTGCAAATAATGAGATAAGATAACTTGAATAATCCTATATAATTGTTACAGAAATAAAGTTTGTAGCTAAAAATCATCCAAAAAGGAAATCTTTCAGGCCAGATAGTTTTACTGGCAATTCTACCAAACATTTAAAGATGTTAAAGCCTCAGTATCAGCCCTCAGTCTGAGTTTCAGAGGAAGGAGATTCCAGGTCCCAGACACTGCCCTCGCCATTCCTGTTAAGCTCCTGGTTTTGTCCCTGCTTCCCGAAACCAGCACTCCAGGACTATGTCCCACCTTGAGGGTTAGAAGCAATAATACTTGTCAATCAGGAGTTGATTCCTGGAATCTCCTATGTGCTTGGGCCTGTGCAGGGTGCAGAGGTGAATCACACTGCATCCTTAATCTCTGAGAATTTATGAGGAAGAGGTGTTAAGTCAGGATGGAAAATTAAACCTACTGCTTTTCTTTGTAGTGAAAAAGCTCACACAGAGCCAGCTGGGTTCACCCCTGCTCACAGCATGGTTATTTTAAAGAAATACATGGCAGTCCTTCTCATATCTCCACACAGTTCCAGATGTAGACGCACACGCACACACACACACACACACACACACACACACCACAGTGTTTAGAGAGGTCAGCCTTTACAGAAGTGTACAGATCATTCAACTGATCATTCACCATATAGTTACGCAGCACCACCTCTAACCTTGGGTCTCTGCTGGGTCCACCTCTTCGGAGAGGAAGAGTTTACACATTAGCAGGTGCCACATGCATGAAACAAACAACGACCACACAGAATGAGGGTATCCCGATACAATTAGGTACATTCACCGTGGGTGCATAGGGTAGGAAGCCACTAATGTTTTGGGGGGAGGGTGGAGGAGGAGACTCAGAAGTCTTCCAAGAAGAGAAGAAACTTAAGTGAGGTCTTCAAGGATGAGAAGGAGTCTTTCAGGTGAGCAAGAAGGCTGAGACTGTCCAGCAAAGAGAAAACACACCAAGTAGTAATAAAATAGCACAGTGGTCACTACAGTAACTTAGTGGTGTTGGGCAGAGGGACCCAAGAGGTGAACCTGGGAAGAGAGATCTGGGACCCTTGCTGAAGGGTGGGCTTCGTTGATCACATGAGTTTGATTTATTTATTTTCACTTTAAATTGAAAATTGTTGGATATGTGTCATGTGCACATGGTATAAAATTTAAAAAGTAGAAAAGGTATATGGAGAATATTGTGTTCCTCAACTGCATCACCCCCAACCCAGTTTCTCTTCCTGAAGTCAGGTGCCAGAACTGGTTTTTTGGGCATACTTCCAGAACTGTTTTTCCTGCATTTAAAAATAAGGGTGCGTCTGTATATTTGCCACACAAATGCTGCGTATTGTACTTTCTATCCACACCTTGCGTTCCTATTTGGATATTTATTTTATTTATTTGGAATTTGGATGTACCGTAATTCACTGGGTCAGTTCTGTTGATGGAATTTAGGTAATTTCTGGTCTCTTGCTGTTATAAACTGTGCTGCAGTGAAAATCCTTGTCTATAAGTCCATTTACACATGGAAATCTATCTGTAGGACAAATTCCTCATAATGGAACTCTTGGGTCAAAGAATATAAGTGTTTTTAGTTTTATTAAATGATGCTAAATCACCATCCATAGGGGCGGTGCTGACAACCTGTTTCCCCATACCCTGGCCAGCAGTGTTCTTAAACCTTTTGCTCCTTTAGGCTCAGGCTTTTAGGCTTTATCCTGTAAATGATGATGAGCCCTGGAGAGGTTTTTAAGCAGGGGAGTGTCACAATCAGATTTGTATTTTGCTAAGACCACTTGGGCTGCAGGGAGGGTAAGTGTTGCTCAGAGGCAAAGACTAGAGTCATGAATATAGGTCAGGAGGCTTTAAAGTAGTCCAGGCGAGACAGAATTGTTGGCAGTGTGGTTTAGGCGGTTGGCAGTGGAGACAGAGAAGGGAATGGGGATTGAGACACCGAGGAAGTAGGTTCGATAGGACTCAGGGACTGATCAGGCTTGGGGACGTGGGAGAGAAGATAGCTTTAATCAAAGGCTCTAGGGGTGCATGGCCGGCTCAGTCTCTAGAGCGTGTGACTCTTGATCTCAGTGAATTTGAGCCCCATGTTGGGTGTTGAGATGACTTAAAAATAAAATCTTAAAAAAAAAAAAAGCAAAAAATCTCTGTTCTCATGAGTATTGTGCAAAGTCAGCATTTTCTTTGTAAATTTATAGATTTCATGCCCATGTTAATGCTTCCTAATCCTAGAATACCAGGAGTTAACAGAAGGTTCTAACGTTATCCCTAATCTCTGTTTGTTGGCTCCAAGGGGTTTTTGTCTGTTAGTATCTTACTGGTGGTCAGAGAAATTGGAGGAGCATTTTTACTGTAATTCCTTGGCCAGTCAGACTTTTATTTGATGGCTTCTGAGCATCACCACACTCTTATTTTTCACATATTTGAATGAATGGTATCATTCATTCAAAATTCCATATTCAGTAACTTTAAATTCTATACTTAATTCATATGTAGTTTAATTATATATATTTTAAAGTCTTTCTTTATGTGATCTGTTTCCTTTGGTTTTGTGTGTGGTTCTTCTGATAACTAGAGATATTTGTATGTGGTAATGTATAATATATATTTTATATTTTATATGATACCATTAAGCATTTCCTCTGTTCAGGGTCTTAATTTCTTATGACGAGCTATGATAAAGTGTTTCCACTACTCTTTTTCCCTGTCATTTTCCATCTCATATTAGCCCCACCTCTTATTTCTAGGTGATTATCTCTGTATAGTTAGATATCCTGTATTTCTATTACCTAGTTTTTCAGCTTTGATTAAATCTTTGGTTCCTGGCTTATATAGGTGATAGACTCAAGGAACTTACTCCACTTGTCACCTTCTTCCTCCTTCCCCTTTTTGTACGAGTTGTATCATTTCTGCCTGCTCAGGGCCTAGAACGCTGACATTTTGCTCTGCCACTCTAAACCCCTTTGGTTCTAGTCTCGATTATATAATTAATAATATATTTAATGCTAAGCATGAATTTTGCTGTGGTTTCCCTAATCATCTTTTGGTGGACCGGAGTATGTTCTCTAGTAGTTTTCTCAAGCGGGGCTCGTGGGAACAATATTCCCTAAGTCCGCATATGTTCAAAAAACCATCTTCCTAAGCTTAGAGATTTTCAAGAAGTTTCTTCAGTAGCATGTTTTTGCTGGCATTTTCTGAGATGTGCTCCCGCTGGGCCATTCCACTCTCCTCTGCCTGCACCAGCTGGATGTCAACCTTGAGCGTCTTCTGTGTGATTCCCACCCAGCTTTCCACGATCCCACAGCTCTCCTTGGAGGGGGACTTTGTGGGTTCATCACACCAGGATGAGTCCTGTCTCTACCGTAACTGTGTTTTGCGGCCACGCTCTGAGATCCGTGGAACTCTTCGCTCTTCATCTGCCCAAGCTGTTTTCACGGTTTCTTTTCTCCCCACAGCTTTTGTTCCCAAACAGCCTCCCAGTGGCTCAGCTATCTGCTTGAGGCAGCCCTTGCTCGGTTTTTCTTTTCTGTTCTTCTTCTTTTTTTTTTTGAGACTGTAGATTTTATATGCCTCCGGTTTCACTCATGATGAAGTTTATAATTTTTTTTTTCTTGTTTACTTTGTTGGCTTTGATTATATTTGGGAGGAAAAGAGGCAACTTGTCTCTTGTGCCCCCATGTTTAGACCGGAAATCCTTTAATTATATTTGACTGGGAGGCATTCTCCGCTCACAGCTGGGAGCCTGGGATTTGAAATTAGACACCTGGCTTCTGAACTAACCTCTACCACTTACTGTCGGTGGATAATCACATTTCTCTTTCGGCCATCGGTGTGTTCTTATCTCTAAGGTTTACTTTTTTAAAAAAATGTTTTTAAAGATTTTCATTTTTACATAATCTCTACACCCGGTGTGGGGCTTGAACCCACAACCCCCGAGATCAAGAGTTGCACACTCTTCCGGTGTGCCCCGGTGTTCTTATCTCTAAAATGGAGAGAACGCTCACAACTATTTCATACTGTGAGGAGTAAGTGAGGTAGTGTGTGCACCATACATAGGGGCCTAGCAGAGTGCTTTGCAGATAGTGGGTGTTCAAAAGGGTAATAGTATAATGTTTTGTTGATTTTTCCAGCACAGGTGGCGTTCCTAATTACTTTAACCTTCTCTGTTTGGATGGTGTCATATTACTACCACTCGCTCAACGTTAATGGCAGATGCTGTCATGGAGGCCATTGTCAGGAGACCCTTCGGCTCTCTCCCATTTTGCCCATAATTCTATCTGGTGTCAGTTAGTGCCAAAAAAGAGGGACAGATTAATTTGCTCAGAAGCCCTGGAGAGAGGACACTCTTCTCCAAATAACAGGGGTGAGGGGTCTTTCAGGAAAGGCAGGGTTTCTTCAGGGAGAGGTGGGAAGGGCCGGAGCTAGACCTGGATTCTGGATATTCCTTGGTCTAGACTCTGGGATCAGGGATTGGGATGGGTGGGCTTGGGCCTTTGTCACACGTCCTTTGCCTCCCAACCCCTAGCAGGCCTGGAAAACCAGGTGGCAGGATTCCCATTAGGGCACGTCTGGATGAGGTCAGAGGAGGCTGGGATGCCAGGTTGAAAGAGATCCTAAGTCTCATGTAGCCAAGTGCTTGCTTTTGTCTGTGTGTTCTCAGGTCCCGGAATCCCAGGCAAACCTGGCTCCTACCGTGGTGGCCGGCAACAGCGCCGAGGCGGTCTCTGCTGGTCGCAGCAACTCCAGAAGCCAGGGCGTCATCGAGCCCATGGATACAGACACCCAGGAAGATCAGAGGACATCTGCTGACCAGAAACCTGGAGGCAGGAAGAATACGGAGGCAGATGGGAAGATGCAAGTGGATGGGAGGACCCAGGGAGACAGGCCACAAACAACCCAGAGGACACAGGCAGATAGGAAGACTCAGGTGGACATTGTGCCACAAGAAAGTGAGAGGCCAGCGTCAGCCAGGAGTTCCCAGGAGGATGCGGTGGCACAGGGAAGGGCAGGGACACAGGTGGAAAGGACACAGACAGGCAAGAGGACGCAGGAAGACAGAAGGATCCAGGAAGAAAAAGGGACACGGTCAGAGGGGAGCATACCCACAGCCATAAAAGGTCAGTCAGAGAAGGGCTCCGTGACCAGCCTCAGCCCACAGTCCAGAGCCCCCAAATGCCCCCCTTCAGAGGGTCCTCAGTCTCCTCAGATTATTGAGTGTTTTGAGCAGACCCCTGAAGGGCCCTCTGTCCCGGAAGAACCTGGTTTCGTGCTCAGATCTGAGGGGGCGGCAGTCACAGCCCCTGGGAGCTACGAGGCAGCCCTGCTGGGTGCCCCGGCAGGCAGCCGCACACTCCCAGTGCAGCGGCCTCCCCAGGGTGGTCTGGAGCAGCGGGGAGGGCCCGAGTGGTCGGGTCCGGTCAAGGACAAGCCGGAGGATGGCCCGATCCCACGGCCCAAGGAGGAGCAGCCGAGGGAAGTGCCGTGCATGGATCTGGGTGGCTGTCCTCCAGCTGGCTGGGACCCAGAGGTGCCTACTGTGCCCTCTCCTCCCGGGCCGGGCCTGACCCAGAGCTCACGGGACGCACTGCCCAGCACTCCGGCCTCTCAGCACACGAGGGCTGCCGCCTTCCCGCCCTCCGAGGACCAGGCCTTGCTGAGGTCGGCCCCCCCACTGCACCTGGGGCCAGGGACCCCCACCCAGAGTCACCCACCAGCAGCCACGTCAGCCGACAGCGCGGGGGCCTGTGCCCGAGGGCCGGATGTGGAGGGGGGGCCCCCGGGCCCCCGGAGCTGTGACCCTGGCCTCATAGACTCCCTGAAGAACTACCTGCTCCTGCTGCTGAAGCTCTCCAGCACAGAGACGGGGGGCGGGGGGGCGGAGTCCCAGGAGGGAGCCGCCCCTGGGGCTCCGGTGTCCTCAGCCACTCTGGCCCCCACTGTGGAAGTGGCTGGTCTGAGTCCGCGGACGTCCCGGCGCATCCTGGAGCGCGTGGAGAACAACCATCTAGTGCAGAGCGCGCAGAGCGTGCTGCTGAGCCCCCGCACCTCCCGCCGCCTCACCGGCCTCCTGGATCGGGAGGTGCAGGCTGGCCGCCAGGCCCTGGCTCTAGCCCGGGGCGCTGGCCCCAGCACGCTCACTGTCCCTGCCATCGTGGTAGGCGAGGAGGAGGGCCCTGGGCTCCCATCAGAAGGATCCAGTGAGGGCGAGGGCGAGGTTTCCCCCGAGGGGCCTGGGCGCTCGGGGGCCTCCCAGGAGAGCAGCGTGCGAGGGTCTCTGGAGGAGGCGGGTGGGCAGACGGCCTCTGGTCAGGGACCACTCTCAGCAGACAGAAGGGCCCAGGAACCCTTCCGAGAGGAGGAGGCCCCGACAGGCCTCCCCGCAGCCACACCTGAGGAGCTGGCTCTGGGGGCCCGGAGGAAGAGATTCCTCCCCAAGGTCAGAGCAGGAGGAGACGGGGAGGCAGCCAAGGCTGAAGAAAAGGAGAGCCCCACAGTTTCCCCTCGGGGGCTCAGGAAGGGCCTTGCACCCGGGTCCCCGGGGACCCCGGGGCGGGAGAAACGCTCCCCGACCCAGGGTAGAAAGGCAGGCCTGTTGGAGGTGCCGCGGGCAGAGGACGAGCCGGCAGCAGGAGACCCGGGCTCCGGCCCCAAGGCCAGCAGCGTGGACGCAGAGCAGGCCCTGGATGAAGGCAAGCAGGACACTTGGGCCAAATCCAAGAAAGCCAAAGACCTGCTAAAAGGTGAGCAATGGGGAGGGCGGGGGAGGGCCTCACGGGGAGAGGGTTGCACACTCGGGGCGCACACGCCCATGAGGGGTTTGCAGAGTCCCTCCTACGCATTCTCCTGGAATGACCCCCCAGGCTGTGCAGCCAGAGGGCTAGTTCTTGTCCTGGCTCTGCCACTCGGGATTGGGAAGAGTACCAACTGTGTCCCGCTGAGGCTGAGGCAGGATGGAAGAAATCAGGTCCTGAGCGCGGGGCTGGCTTCCCTAGTGTCCTACGTCTAGTGCCTTCGTCCCCACCGTCCCCTCTGCACAGACGTGTCCCCCGAGTACAGAGCAGGAGGGTCGGGATCCAGACACAGGTTCCTCGAGTTAGGGCCTAGAACCCAAACTGAAGTTCTCTCTCTCTCTCTCGCCACAAGAGCCTTGCATTTTATTTGAGGAGAAGCTTTATGTTTTGTTGTTGTGTTTTCTTTGTTGTCTTTAGGGAACTCAGTTCGTTTAATAGATGTAAGGTCATTGGTGTTATCTGTTTCTTCTTGGGTGGGCTTTCCTAGCCAATACCATCCAGTGAATTCTCCCTTTTCATCTATAAAACAAATACATCTAAAAATGTAAAATGTAAAAATACACCATCTAAAAAACAAATAGGGTGATATTTGCCATAGCATCCTCTGCGATCCATTTAATATCTGAAGGTTCTGACATGACCTCGGGAATTTCTGATTCTGGTAATTTGTGGTGCTGTTTCTTCTTCCCATTTATGCGTTTCGTCTCTTGTGGATTTTTTGTTTTTAAATTTTTTTATTTGAGTATAGTTGTAATATAATATATAGTAATGTAATATAACGTATATCTCTAATATGATGTATACACATAGATAATACGATATAACGTAATACAATATGATATAATGTAACCCAGTGTTACATTAGTTTCATAGTGATTCAACAATTATATACATTATGCTGGGCTCCCCACAAGTGCAGCTGCCGTCTGCCCTGGGCTCTGAGGCTGTCCCAGGCCCGGGGTGGGGGACACAGGAGTGGGGCCTTCCAGCTACGATGTGTGCTTTGGAGTCAAAGCAAACGCCTCAGAGAAACAGGTGGGACGCGGCTGGCGGCCCGGAAGCAGTGGGTTTGTGGGCAGGCTTGAATCCTGTTTCCTCTCAACCTGTCCCACCAGGGACACCCAGGGAAGCAGGGGTGGGGCCAGGGTGAGGGGCACAAGATGGCAGGGAAGTGGCTTGTCCCTCTTAACTGGGCCCCTGCTCTCAGCCCCACAGGTGATCCGGAAGATTCGGGTGGAGCAGTTTCCTGACGCCTCGGGCAGCCTGAAGCTCTGGTGCCAGTTTTTCAACATTCTTAGTGACTCAGTCTTGACGTGGGCCAAGGATCGGCGCCCAGTGGGCGAGGTGGGCAGGAGGTAAGCCAGCCGGATGCCACGTCCACCTGCCTGGCTCCCTTGGTACAGCGATGAGAATGTGGGCCATAGTCCTCCCACTGTGGCTCTATCCCATCTATCACGTAATGCTCACGGTCACCCTAGGAGGAGATTCTAGTATTTCCTCAGTAGAGAGGAGAAAGTGGAGGCTCGGAGGTATTAAATCACTTGCCAGGGTCCCACAGCCAGGGAGTGTCAGGATGGCCAGCCAGACCTGTGTGATCCAGGACCAGCCCTTGACCACAGGACTACTCGCCCCTGCCTGCGCTCTCGGAGCCGGGGTCCACAGCAGCCTCTGAGGACAGGGTGTCACGATCCTCAGGGCCACAGTCCGGCCCTGGGCTGTGCATGGCAATGGCCCTCACCGGGGGGGGTCTCCCCTCTCTGCAGTGCCGGGGATGAGGGGCCGGCAGCCTTGGCCATCGTGCAGGCGTCCCCCGTCGACTGCGGCGTGTATCGATGCACCATCCACAACGAGCACGGCTCGGCCGCTACCGACTTCTGCCTCAGCCCCGAGGGTGAGTGTGCTCCCCTCCTGCGCTCTCTGCCCAGCCTGGCTTCTGAGGGAGGGCCTGGCTCCTGAGGGAGGGCCGCGCTCGTCTCCGCGGGGAGGGTGCTTTCTCCAGGCCAGGCCAGCCTGAGGACAACTGCCTCCTCTTCTTTTTCTCCCCCACAGTGTTGTCAGGATTCATCTCCAGAGAAGAGGGTGAAGGTATGATGCCTGTCTGGGGGAGGAGCGGGTGGGCCTTCATCCCTACCCCTGCCATCCTCGGGGAGGACCTACTTTATCCATTCCAAATACCATGTTTACCTCCACACCCAGCTACCCTTGGCCTCCTTGTTTAGGATAGGGCTCGGGATGGAGGATGGGGAGGACTGCTATTTCCGAAGATCGTGGGGGAAGGAGTGGCCAAGGGGCCCTTCCACAAGAGGTTAATTCAGCCTCGTGCCCTTGGCCCATGTTGGAGCCCTTGACCAAGGGCAGGCCTGGCCGCTAGAGCCTGCCTGACCCTGCCAGCTCCCTTCCTGGAGTTTCTCACCGTGCTCTGTGGGTTCCTGCCTCCGATCCCCACGGCAAGCTTGCTAAAAATGCGGTTTCTAGGGCCCTGCTGTAGATACCCTTAATCACAACTTCGGGGGAAAGGGACCCAGAAAAACTGCATCTTCAGGAGGTCTCTGGTGATTATAAGGCATTTCCCCGAACATTAGAGCAAGAGGCTGTGCTCCTTCTGTAGGAGATACACTGAGGATTAGGGCCGTGAAGGCAGCTCGTGATAAATTTTTAGAGCCTCACTGCCAACTAATGCGTTCATTCATTCATTCGCTCATTTAATCACTCAGTCATTCAACTAGTGCCTTTTGATCAGTTGTCCAGTGTAATCGATATCAAATAGAACCTCACACCTAAACCCTTAGCAGTAGTTCTTTAATGTGCTCAAACACAGTCGCATTTCAATTGTCTCGTAAGGGTTGGTTTACTTGGATTAGGAACCACTCATTGCTTTGGGCAGATCGATCTTAAGTCTCTCTAATACATAACTGTTCTTGTTCACTGTTTTCCCTTTTTATTTGTTGAAGTCACTTGATAGATAGGATTTCTTACACTCTAGACTTTGTTGATTTAACCCCATTTAACATGTTCCCCTTCTCACGTGCTTCTCCTAGACTGGTAATCCGATCGAGAGGCTTGGTCAGATTCAGGTGCAATTCTTTCGGGGGGGGGGGCGGTGGGCAAGAACACCTCACAGGTGTGCTCTGTCTACCCCTTAGCATCCCATCTAGAAGCACACAATTAATGTCTGACTGTTTTACTCTAGTAACATTAAGATTGACCCCTGCATTCATTCAGTTGTTTTCTGCCCTATCTTTGAAAAAGTTTAAAAACTGTATCTGATACTTGTTACCTAGAGGTTTTAGCAGCTACCAGTTATTGCCTGAATCCACGATTTCATTAGGGTTTACAACTGGAGTATTTTAATTCTGTCATTTCTTCATTCATCCATTGAGTTTCTTTTGTAAAGAAGAAATGGTCCTTTCGTTGCCCTGAGTTGGTGTCCTAGCATCCTCCAAAGGTCACCAATGAGGTTTGGGGTTTTTTTGTGTGTGGGGAGGGAGGACTGAGTTTTTTCCAAACACAATTAAGAATGTAATTTTTAAAACATATTTGATATGTTCGCCACATTGTAGAAATCATTCTTTTTGGTTGGGATGATTGATTTGGGCCCGTGGAAGCCCCTTCAGAAAGTTGGCTCCTGCGTCCTTCTGACAAGCCTCAGGGGTTTTTTAAAAGTGGCTTCTTTGCTCTCTGGTCAGGCAGGATGTTTTAGGTCCATCGAGTCCACTTCCTGCCTGAGACCTAGAATCAGCCGGTTCTTTAGGGAGCTTGGGGTCCCTTGACAGGGAAATGGCTTGTAGGGATCACAGTCTGAGCACTGGGGCAGCTCATGCTACTGGATTGGTCCTGCAGACTGTTTCGGTCAAACATGTTGGTTGAGATGGAGATATTTATTCATTTGATCAAAACACCTAATTCCCAAACAAAATCCATGCATGGATTGCCGCTTCCACGGAAAAGCCGTGCCTTGTGCAGACACTGACCTTGTCCTTGCTCTGTGCCGGGCACACTCAAGCACTGTTAAACAGTGGGGGTTGTGTTCGGCACAGATCCACCCTCGGGAGCTCACGGGCTGGTTTGGGCCCCGCAGTGTACGGACCCCCAAAGAGCAGTCATGGGCGCAAGTGAGCGCGCCAGAGTGGCGGGTGGGAGACTGTTCTGGCTCTCCCTGCCCGACAGACCCACCTCGGTGGGGCAGCAACTTCTAGTTTTCCACATCTTCCCTGTTCCCTTGCAGTTGGAGAGGAGATTGAGATGACCCCCATGGTGTTTGCTAAGGGTCTGGCTGACTCTGGCTGCTGGGGGGACAAGCTCTTTGGGCGCCTGGTGAGCGAGGAGCTACGAGGGGCTGGACATGGGTATGGCCTTCGGAAGGCCTCCCAGGCCAAGGTCATCTACGGGCTGGAGCCCATCTTCGAGTCAGGCCGCACGTGCATCATCAAGGTGTCCAGCCTGCTTGTGTTTGGACCCAGCAGCGAGACCTCTCTCCTGGGCAGAAACTACGACGTCACCATTCAGGTACAGTGTCCCATCCCCGGTCCCTCCTTCTACTGTCACCTCCTTCCCTTCCCCAGCTTGGGTCCGGCTGGAGGCAGAGGCCACTGCGTCAACCTCATGAGGTTCCTGGGACGGGTCTCGAGAAGAGCTTGGCTATGTGGGGCCATAGTTTTCAAACCATATTTTTGTAGCAGAAACCTTTCTCGTTGCCTTCACCCATACCTTGCAGGGAGCCTCTGCGTGAGATGAACGGAGAGTGACTGGGTGGGGTGGGCCGCCCGGTGTCTCCCTTGCTCCCCACAGCCCGGCCCTGGGGACACTGCCTCCTGGGCTCCAGGGAACACAATTTGGAAACCACTTTGAAAACAAGCCCACAGCCTCTTGTTTTGCAAATGAGAAAACTCAGGTGCAGAGCAGGGAGCAGGGAAGGAGTGAACGCCACCTTTCCCAGGGCTGGAATACCCCCTGCAGTCCCCTGGCAGATGGCCCTCCCGCTTAGAGCCGGACATGATGGAGAGCGACGAAGCACCCTTGCTGACCAGACTTGGTTCTCTTTAACCCACAGGGATGCAAGATCCAGAACATGAGTCGGGAGTACTGCAAGATCTTTGCGGCCGAAGCCCAGGCAGCCCCTGGCTTTGGGGAGGTACCCGAGTAAGTGCACACGAAGCGGGGCACGCGGTGTGCAGACCTGCTGACTCGAGCTTCTGCCCAGAACAGTGATTTCAGGGTCCGTCAGGGGCATCCTGAGTTACGGCCCACAGCTAACCCCATGCTCGGCTCAATGGTCCCACAAAATTTAGAAATAAAGACCTCAAGATTAACCGCCCAATTTAGAAAAGCCTCTGCCCTGCTCTTGGGTCTCCCCCCACCCACCCCAGTTCCCCACCCCTTAGTTCCTTGTCTGCGGGTGGCTGGATGCCGGGACTCTCTGAAGGTGATAGGGGGTGGGGTAAATCTCCAGGCCAGCTGCTCGGGACTCCTGCGGGCAGTAGGTGTCTGTGTAGGTTTTTGTAGGAGTCAGCTGTAAATGGTTGCTGTTTCCATGTTGAGACCTGAACTCTGACTCTTGAACCCTGGGGTCTGGTTGGCATGGAGCATCCTCTCTAGAGGTGTTCCTTTCTGTTGGCCGCGTCCTGGTCTGGGTCCCTCACTCAAGCTCAGGGTTCTCCTGGGGCTATAGCACCATGCATTTCGAATCCCACTGAGCTCAGGGCATGGACAGGACCCTGAAGCCCATGGCCTCATTCCCTTTCCTGAGCTCAGAGCAGAGCTGGCCTCCGTCTCTGTCCTTCGGTCCCAGAGCTGAGAATTCCATTCTTGGAAGGACCCTCCTTCCCAACCCAAGAGTGTGGAGTTGCGGTGGAGGGAGGGGCTCTCTGGGGCCGCACTTCTGTTCACAGCGGTGTGGAACTGTGTTTAGGATCCTCCCACTGTACCTCATCTACCGGCCTGCCAACAATATCCCCTATGCGACCCTGGAGGAGGACCTGGGCCAGCCCCTGCAGCCTTACTGTTCTCGGGAGGGGGCCTGCGCGGCCGCTCCGGACGCATCCTGCAGCTCCGAGGTCCGGCAGAAGTGCCAGACCTTCCAGCACTGGCTGTACCTGTGGACGAATGGCAGCTTCCTTGTCACCGATTTGGCAGGTAGGGGGCTGCGCGGGTGTGGATGCGCGTGCATGAGGGCGTGCGGAGCATTGCCCCCCCCACCCCGGGACCAGGTCAAAGAGACCGGGCAGGTGCCACTAACACACGCCGGCCTCGGTGGCCTCACCTAGAACTGCCGTGGCATCCGCAGGAGCACATTCTGGGCTCCAGTTACAGTTAAGAAGGAATTTAGTTCAAAGAACATGACATGGGAGCTAATTAAACAGCCACAGCCAAAATCTTTTCAAAATCTCCCTTCCTCCCTTCCTGGCAGCTCTGCTCTCGACTTTCTCTCTCTCCATACTTCCCAAACTCTCCCTTCCGTCCTAGCGCCCCAGCTTTACTGCCCCTTCTCCCTCCTCTCCTTCCTCCCCATCTCCCCCTCCTCTTCCTCTCCTCCCCCTCTTCCCCCTTCTCCTCCTCCTTCCTTCCCTCCCTTCCCCTTCCTCCCCCTCCCCTCCCTCTTCTTCTTCCTCTCCCTCCTCCTCTCCCCTTCCCCTCCTTCTCTCTTCTTCCCTTTCTCCTCCTCCTTCCTCTCTTCCCTCTCTTCCCCTTCTCTTCCTCTACATCCTCCTCTCCCTCCCCTCATCCTTCTCCTCTTCCTCCCCCCATCTGCCCCTCCCCCTTTCTCCCTTCTCCCTTCTTCTCCTCCTCCCCCCCACTCCGCTTCCCTCTCCTTCCTCTCCTTCTCTTCCTCTACATCCTCCTCCTTCCACTTTTGTTAGCTTTTTATTATGTGAACCAACTTAGTCCCTGTGGCTTCCTCTTATTTCTGTCTCTCCCATTCCTCAGACCTCCCCCCAACAAAGGCCAGCAAGCACAAATCCTCCTTTCTCTGCCCAGTCCTTCCCAGGCTGCCCTCTAGCCAGAACCGGGCAGGGGAGAGGAAAGGAGAGTTTCTCTACAGTGGGAGGAGAAGAATGCTGGGAGTATCACCCATCACCATATCTGGTCCCCGATGTGAATCAGTGAGAAAGCCAAGGGCCAGAGATAGAAAACTGGCTTAAATGTGCTTCTCGTTGGGGTTGAGTGGCACAATAAATGTGGTATATGTAACTCCGTATATTGATGGGGAGCTGGTAGCACGTTAAGCCTTTGTCATTCTTTCTGTTGGTTGACTCCATCTGTCCAACATTTAGCCACTATTGGGAAGGTAAAAAGGTGAATCGGGAATCCTCACTGTCCTCAAGAGGCTGTGATAAGTACACCAGTTTCTAGAATGAGAGGATAATGTGATGCAGTAGAAAGACCTGGGACGCAAAGAAATCCGGCTTTCGTCTATGTCTCAGGGCTTTCCGGCTGGTCTCTGGAGACCCAGGAGAAAGCCAAAGCTCAGGCAGGGTGATTTCCACAATCTCTCTGAGCCTGGCCACACTTTCCCTCCCATGGAGTGACTGTCTCTTCCCTACCTCTCAGACTGGCTGGGAGGACTGAGTGAGGCCATGGCTGTGAGCGCTTCTGCAAACTAAAATTCTGTGCAAACGTAGGGGGCCATGGTTACTGGGGTGTAGGGTGGAAGGTGGCACCCCCGAGAGAGAAATGACAGGGACTAACGTCTAACTGCTCGACCACTATGCCTCAGACACTAAGCTAGAGCCCTGCACACCCCGTGAGCCTCTCACCCACCCTGCATTACCCGCCTCTGAGAGCTGAGGACTAGAGGTGGTTCTTGTAGCTCTTAGCAGCTCGGAAGGGCCGGGGCTGACATCGGTCCACGTGTGCCCGACTCTCATCCGTCGTACCCGGCGCTGAGCCCTGGTCGCGAAAGGCAAGCCCCCAGAAGGATGTGACAGGATGGTTTGAAAGTGGGGAGAGGCTCCCCCTCTAATGTGTGGATGCTGGGATGCCGGGGCAGACCAGCCAGGCTGGAGAGGCCAGTCCCCCAGGGCCCTTTTTGCCTGGCTCTGTTCTCCCAACACCGTCACCTGGTCTCGGCTTCTTGGGGCGCGGGCTTGCTGCCTGTGTGAGTAGGTAGAAGCCAGTCTTCCCCACTGTTACTTTTCTGCTGGTCCAGCCTGGTTTACGTCCACATTGCTACCTGCTCTCCCTTGCCTGGAGAGGAAGGAGCAGATGCCAGCTCAAAGTCAGCGGCCAGCCCAGCCTGTGGCCTAATGTCGCCAGTAGAGCAGGATTGCACAGCTGGAGGGGGCTGGGATCTAGGCGCAAGACCTGAACTTGTACTTTGACTCACAGTGGCCACTGCACATGGTCAGTGTGCAGTTAGCAAGTGAATGGATGAATGTGACCTTGCTCCGGCCCCTGACCTCTGAGCCTGTCTCCTCACCTGCAAAAGGGGGTCTTATTACTACTAACAATAGTGAGATGCCCACACTGCGTGTGAGCCTGGCCGGAAGTGAGGACGTGCCCTGAACCCTGGCACGCTCCCGTCCAGCGATATACCTGTTTTGGAGAGGTGGGGGCCCTGGAACTGACCCAGGCTGCCCCAGCTTCCAGCTTTGTCTCTTTCCAGGGGTGGATTGGAAGATGACCGATGTGCAGATTGCTACCAAACTGCGAGGGTGAGTAGCTCTCGGGGCCAGAAGGCCCTCTGAGAATCTTCTCGGGGTGTAAAATTATCCAAGTTCTTCTGGGTCTCCCTCCTCAAGGTTCTGGGCCTGTGGCCAGATGGGGTCTGGGGCACCGGTGGCCGTGTAGCCACGTCCCGGGGGCCGCTGACCTCCACCCACCGTGCCCCTGACGCCAGGTCTGGACCAGCAGTATCGATGCCCCCACATAGGATCATCTGCACCTCTGGGCTCCTCGTCCTTCTGGCTTGAGAAGGCTCATCACGATGCAGATGAGCAAAGGCCCTGGGAGTAAAATGGGGACGCCGAGTCTGCTCTAATTTGTACTAACAAGGCAGATCACCCTCACACCAGAGGATGTGGACGTGCTGAATTCCTGCACCACCGTGTAATGGGGCTTTGGGGTAGAATTCAGGTTTGGGGTGCTGCTACCTGAGGTAGTACCCAGCTGGACTCCCCAGCACCCCCGGAAGGATGGGGCATAACACCCTGGCCATGGCCACCCCACCGTAGGCCCCCCAGGGCTCTCCCTCTGGGTGGACTCCCGCTCAGCTCTCACTGTTTGGATGCAGATACCAAGGCCTCAAGGAGAGCTGTTTCCCTGCCCTGCTGGACCAGTTTGCCTCCTCCCACCAGTGCAACCCCTTCTGTGAGATGCTGGGGCTCAAACCCCTCAAGGGCCCTGAGGCTGCTCACCCTCAAGGCAAGGCCAAAGGCTCCAAGAGTCCATCCACTGGCAGGAAGGGCGGCCAGCTGAGTCCTCAGCCCCAGAAGAAAGGCCTCCCCAGTCCCCTGGGCACCCGGAAGAGTACTCCAAGCTCCAAGGCCACCCCTCCGGCCTCAGAGGCACTCGCCACCCAGTTGCTGGGACAGCCTCCTACCCAAGAGGGCGGCTGCAAGGCCCAGGGCCTGCGGTAGCCCCCACGGGAGGCTGGGGGCCTCCACCCAGCAGCAGACCAACAAGGAAGCAGCTCGAGGCGATGGAGACTCCAGAACTACGGAACTAACCAGAGAAGGTGCGCTGAGGAGGCGCCACGAAGGGGGCCTCTCTGAGCAGCCTCTCCTCAATCCACTCCTCATCAGACGGCTTTTGTGCATGGTGGCACCCGGGGGGCTTCTCCTGGTGCCACTGTCAGCCGGGGCTCCCACGCCCCACCCCCACGTGCCTGGTGGCCTAGGCCCTCCTTGAAGTTTACACTGGCCACTGCTGGAGGCTCCCCGAGTCCTCTGCATGAGCTCCGCACCCAGCCCCCCGCCCCACCAGACCCTGCCGTGAATGTCGTACTCTGGGGGGCACACCGGCCAGTGGTTACCCTTTACTTTTGCTTGGCCCTGACCTCTCCCTGTCCTTGGGGCTCTGGGTGTCCTGCGCTGTGTCTGGCCTGGTGACTCTCAGGGAGCCTTCTCCTTCCAGCTACTTGGCCTCGTGCCTCCCAGCGCGTCCTGCAACTAACCTGTCACTGAGCCCAGATGGGGCTCAGGACACTTCCAGAGCCTGTCTTGTTCTTGTGCGGTGGTCTTTGGTGATGCGTGTTCATGCCCTTCCTTCCCCCAGCACTCAGGCACTCACTCACCTGCTTCCCGCGCTCCTTTGCCCCCGCATCTCCCATCCCTAGCTTCCAGCTGCCTGGCAGCCTGCTGCCTTTCCTTCGCTGCCTCTCTGCTTGTCCCCTTGCCCAGGCACTTCCCCAGCCCGATTCCGCACCCTGCCCACCAGTCCGCGCCTCCCCTGCCTCTCCCAGGCCCTCTGCCCCTGCGGGAGAGGCGGCATGAGCGTTGTGTCAGCAGCTGCGGCCAGAGGGCAGGCGTTGACTCGGAGGGACCTTGTGCTCCGTCCTGGAAAGATGTGCAGTCACAGTGAAGTTCACATCCCCTCTAGACCAGGGATGGAGGGCTAGGGCTGGTCTCCGAAGGGGAGTGCACTGGGGAGTTGGAGGAAGGATGCAGTCCACCCACAGGCTGGGCTGAGGGCGTCCCTGTGCCTGGGAAGTAGGACGCCTGCCCCAGCCATTAGCTCTTGATCCCGGGGCTCCAGCTCTGGGGCTTCACGTATGGGCTCCCAGGGAATTGCTGTGCTCCGCCCAGCACCCCGGGGCCTTCCTGAGAGCCCCTCCTGGTGGCCTGGGAAGGGATGGGCCTGGTGCTAGCCAGCTCCCCTTGGAATGCAATAAAGGCAGCCACTGTGTGCCCTGCTCGCCCTCATCTGGTATGGTTGTAGGTGTATGGGGTCAGGGCCCCCTCTCCCCAGGCAGGTTCTCCAAGGGCGCCTTACAGCCCCCGGGCCCACTGCAATAATGAATCCAGGCTTGGGCTCCTGGATGGACATTCAGTCTCAGCCTTTGTGACCACAGCGACAGTCTGGGCTGCTTGCCCGGCTGGGCTGATGGGGATCTGGGGACTTAGGTCTTTGGAATTGTTCCTTCACTTGGGAGAGGAACACAAAGGAAGGAACCCAGGAAGGAAGAGCAGAGCTGGAGGCTCTGGGGAAATGTCCAGCATCTCTGGCTGTCTCCACTGCCCCAAGGCCGGCCCCGGGGACAACCAGCCTCTGCCTGCCAGCTGCTCACTGGCCCTTTCCTGCTTCCCACGCTGCAGAGGCTTCTTACTCCCCAACAACCCCATGCCACAACTTCCCTTGCCTGACATGTATGCCCCTCCGTTTTGACATTTCTGACTTCTCTACCTCCTCTTGTGCTCAGGGGACTCTCCCCACTTTTTCCTCTTGCCCTCATGTGCCCCAGTCTGCAGATCCAGACTGCCTTGGTGAACTGGGAGTTGGGATATTATCCATTCATTCATCTGTCCATTCAGCAGACATATGCTGAGCACCTCCTTCATGCCAGACCCCGAGTTGACAGCTGTGGGAGGCACAGATACATGAGGTGGCCTCAGAAGAGACTTTCCATTAGGTTTCTTGGGCTTTGAGCAACAGAAATGGACTCAGACCCACTTCAGCAAGGCAAAAGGGTTCATGGGAAGGGTGTTGGGGCAGCTCCCAGAGCCAAAGGAAGAGCTGAACGATTGGGCTTGAGATGGTGGGAGCCAGTGGTGCTCCAGAGCTTGCATTCCGGAAGCTGCTGCTATGGGCTGATCCACCCAACCAGCCACTGGGACTCCCTTCACTCGAGATTCAAATTCCTGTCCTAGAGCTCAGGGCACTCTGGAGTGGGACAGAGGCAGTTTTCCAAAGGACCGGGATTCTTTCCAGAAGAATGGTGGAGAGGGGGAGGGTAGAAAAGGACTTGGTGGCAACAGCAGAAACACTCCCCCACCCCCACCCACACACACACACACTGTTCTTCCCACCTGATGTATTACGACTCTCCCACATACAACCAAGAGTAAATTCCACTCTGCTTGGGGAGACCATTCAAAGTCACGTCCAATGACTAAGTCCAGGGGCTACCATTCTCCAAAGTCCAGTGTCACGAGTGACACTCTTCCCCCTTCTATCACAATCCCATTTTGAAATTCTGCAACCTGGGGAGTAAAATTAACCATCTTCAACCAACATTCTTGACCCCAGCAAGAAATGAAGCACCGGTAAACGCTGGAGTCCATTTCCAGAACAGGTCATGAGACCTAGTATTTCTGACTAGGGATTCTCTGCCTGTTGGAGTGACCCCAAGTTTCCGTCCTGAAGTCCGGCTCCTCAGTGGCCCTGCCCTGCCCGCTTCCAAGCAGCAGCAATCAGATTTTCCCTCGATAGGGTTAACCATCCTACTACTCCATGACCTCTCGCTGTGTGTCACTCAGAGCTATAAGGAGCCCGAAACAGCCGGGTGTGCCTCAGCTTCCAACTCACGTATTACTATGACATTTTGAGGATGTGTCTCCTTGGAGACTAAAACCTCTACACCAGCCTGGTCCCAACCCTCAGGTGTGTGGAAGGCACTGAGATGGAAGGATAGCTCGCCCCTCTCCGCCTGCTTCCGAGCCTGTGAGGGCAAACGAACGCCAGGAGATGCATGTCAGTTCCGAGCTTGTGCTATATCCTGCGGGTCGGACCCAACCTCTCAAGGTGGTGTTTCTCAGCTGGTGCCCTCACTGAGTTTTCAGCAAACCATCTCACCATATTATCAAGCTGACTGCTCCTGGACTGCTGGGATCCTGACCAGATGAGTGAATGCCTTAGGCATCAACCCATTACTTCACTTCTGCTGTAGAATGCATTCTTTGGTTGGATGCCCTATGTGGGGATGCCACAGTGATGTTTACAGCATTTGATAAGTCCACGGATATTGATGGTGGGAGGCATGATGGATAAGGAAAGCAAATCCAAATCCAGATGAAGGGCCCATAGTGATCGAGACAGATTCCTGCCCTCTTGAAGTGATAGGTGTAGACTCAGGGGAGGCTCAGCCGCAGGTCAGGAGGAGGGAGCATGGAAGAGTGAGTGAGGAATTCACACCCATGGCCTACCTGTGCCTTCAGAGACCTATCTGGAGCCTCCCCTTGAAGATGGAGTGCTTTTGGCCATGGCTCACTATGGCTGGGTGGATCAGATAAGCCCGGTTCATGGGGGGCAGCATGGCCCCCCGCTATGCTGTAGCCAAGCATTTAGGCTCCTCCAGAGCACAGTGGCAAGCCAGAGCGCCATGTCTCAAAAGGATGGTAGTTACTTGTTGGCCAGAGAATCACTTGGTTCTGAACCCTGAGTTTCCCCGCCATACTTTTCTTATTAGGACTTGCCACAAACTTCATTAGCAACAGGCCCCACACAGTTCCCCAATATGCCACAGACAGACAGACACCTCAAGCACCATTGGATCTGTCAGGTCATGGGGCCTGGTAGGAGAACCATTCTCCCAGCCGGAGAACCTTCACTTGCTCTCGGCCCAACCCAAAGCTGGTGGCCTTCTAGGTCAGTCAGTACATGGGTTGGAACAAGATGCCCTAAAATGACATTTTTGCCTGAATTGGGTCTTAGTGGTAAGGGATTAAAAATGCGGTAATTTGTTCTACATTATGGAGGAAATATTCTGACCTGATCAGACCCCTCAACCCCCAGGAATTTACCAACCCCCCCCCTTTTTTTTTTGCATTTTCACATGATTTATCTCCCACCTCTGACTCACATATGTCTTATCAAGGCATCTAGGGAAACTGCTGACTCCAGGCTTTATCAGCATGATTCCGTCAGTGTGAGGGAACACTGTGGTGGTGAGGGCAGTGTCCCTGTGGGCCAGGTGGTGGCACAGAGCTGGTCAGCTATGATATTCAGCTGAAGATGAACTCTTCCTGAAGTTCTTTGTTCATCAAAATAGAAGGAAAAAAATGAATTCACTAGAGCAAAGGATTCATACCAAATGTGAGGAGCTGGATGAATTTGCTTGAGCAAGAAGACCATCTCTGGAACAGCACCTGCAGTTGGAGACTTCACTTTTTAAAACTTACAGCGATCCAAAGACTTCTTGGTGTTTTGCACTGGTCAAGCTGAGCTGTGGTAGGAATCACTATGACTTCACTCTCAGGTCTTTGATAGTTACACTGATTTCTACATTTCCCCCAGGAATACGGTTCTACTTTTGATTTACCATTTTGGTAGGGAGGGGGGTTCCAATGGCTTGTGCTTGTCCTATCCTACTAGGGTCACTCTTACCCCACACATCAGAGTGCCACTGTGGGAGGGATGTCTCCTTCAAAATATATCCATTTCAACTATTCACTCAAAATAATCCTGGGTTGGCTTTGAGATTCCACTGTCTACTGTGGTGCAAATTTGGTCTATTAATTATCCCCATTGGTTGGCAAACCACATGCTTTTCTTTTGCCCCCAGAAATTGGACTTAGCTTGGAGCTAAGCTATCCTACAGAACTCCTCTCCCCAAGTTTGGGTATTTTTCTTTTCCTTCTATAGTTCCCAGATAAATGGACACAGATCCCTTTAGGGAAGGCCAAGGAAGGTTCACGATATGCATTAAGTGTTAAAATAAGGTTTCCCTTCAGAGATATTTGGCTTACTCTCCATTGAAGGTCTGGAAATTAGTGGGAGATTTTGACTCCACCTTGGCAGCTTGAGACAGACCTGTTTGCCCAACCAGAAGTCTTTAGTTATGGTTATAACTAGGTAATATCTTAGGGACTGTCTGGTCTTCATTCCTGGGACCCAGTGGTTGATTAGCCACCGCTCGAGGTCTGGTTTCCATGCCCATGACCATTGTGATGACTCCTCTACTTTGTTCCTTGTATCTATCTCTGCTGCTGAGATCAGGCTGCTAATTTTCACAGCAGCTCTCCCAACCAGCATTCCAGGCCTAGAGAGGAAAGCCAGCAGAACCTCACCCATGTATTTCTCGTGGCAAGGAGCAAGACCACCTTCTGGGTCCTGTCGGAGGACAGGGAGAGGATGGATGGGCTGGATGCATGCAAGGGACCCAATAAAGCATTCTATTCTCCTGAGATCCGTGAGTTCCTGCTTTCTTGGATATTTGGTCTTTTTAATATAATTTAGCATGGGTCAATGTTTGGTCCAGATTTGTATTATCCGCCCCCTACCCTGCAATGATTAAAAACTGTATCTAGCTGTTTGAGCTTCTGCATTACATGTAGATCTCTGGTGAGCAAACATATCAATAAATATCACCTGAAGCAAAATTATATTCTACCTATCTTGGTCAAACAGCCTTTAAAATTTTTCCATAAATGTTCCCTATAGTTTTTGACAATGTGTATTAGCTAGTGCATACAGTTTCTTCCAGGTGTGACTCTTCTTTTTCCTGATCTGATTCTGCCTCTCATCCCCTGAGCTATGTTGGGTGTGGATTCTGGTTATTGGCAGATCAATAGTGTAGTGTGGGACAGGGTTTGGGTCTCAATTTTCTGACTTGATGGTGCTAATACCCCTGAGTGATAAAACTCAGGGAGGCTGTCTCTTTCATTAAACTTAAGAGAAAATGGGATTTGTGCACCAAAAACCCAACTCACTAATTTTTTTTTAAAGATTTTATTTATTTATTTGAGAGAGAATGAGAGACAGAGAGCATGAGAGGGAGGAGGGTCAGAGGGAGAAGCAGACTCCCTGCCAAGCAGGGAGCCCGATGCGGGACTCGATCCCGGGACTCCAGGATCATGACCTGAGCCGAAGGCAGTCGCTTAACCAACTGAGCCACCCAGGCGCCCTAACTCACTAATTTTTAATGAGAAATTTAACCATCCAGGAGACTGGACATGTGCGTTGACCTGAAAAGCAAATTCTTCCCTTCTTCCGAAAGGAAAAGTTGTTTGGCAAGCTTAGAACAAGAGAGACAAACTTTAGTTCAAACCCAGCTTTCCTAGGCAGAGGAGTTGGAGCTTGCTGCTTAAATTCCCCAAACTGAGCTGCCTCATCATTGTTTAAATCCTTTTACTAGAATTTATAGACTACCTATCATATGTAACAATTCTACATTCTGGGTACATAACCGTGAACAAAACAGACATAGACCCCTCCCCCAGAGAGCTTACAGTCTAGTGGGGGAGACAAACATTAAACACACACACCAATAAATGTATAATGGCGAATATATGTGTTAAGTACTACAAAGCAGAAGAATGGGAGAGAATACCAGCAGGGTGTGGGACTCGAATTAGATTGGGGCTCTCAGGAGCCAACCTGAAGGCATTGATGCTTGAGCTGAGATCAGAAGGGTGTTGGTCAGAGGAAGGGGAAGAGCGTACCAGGCAGAAGAAACAATCCATGCAAGGTTCTGTGTCAGGTTGTAACAGAGGGATGGAACGAAAGCTCGTGTGGATAATGCATGGTCAGTGAGGGCACAGTTGGTATCGCACTATGAGGTTCAGAAGGGGGTGAGGCTAGACCATGGAAGGACATTTGCACTGAACCCCAAGAGCAGTGGTGCATCAGTTAGGATCAGTGGTTACTGGAAATGACAGAGAAGCCCTCCCATGATGGTAGTCTTAAGCAAGACAGAGTTATTTCTTCCTCAGGAAGAAGTCTGTAGGCAGTAGGAGATCTGGACATGGCCCACCTAGGGCTGGCATGACAATTCTAGGATGTTGTCAGAGGGAAGGCTCCTCTGGATCTCTGCTCTGTCCTGCCAACCCAAGCAGTAGCAATTGACCCCAAGTGCAACATCATGAATAGAAGAACTAAAATGGTAATACAGCTGTCAAACAACAGATCCTCTTTGTATAGAGTCAACAGAGAATGCCTGAAGTTGACAATAAAAAATAGTGTCTATATATTTTTATCTATCAATCATCTATCCATCCACCCATCTATTCATCCATTTATCTATCATTCATTTATTTTATTTATAGAGGTTGCTACCAGAAGTGAATAGACAAGAATGGTCTGTCTGTAGGCGGGGTGGGGGGTGGGTCTGGTCTCTGGTTTTCCTGGTTCTGGTCTCCCTGAGACTGTCCAGGGGTGAGATTCCTTTAAATTTCCTTTGCTGGTCATTGATGTGGCTCTTACTTGAAACAAAAATGCCTACCGAGGGACCCCCAACTCCTTCTGCTTCAGGAACCACCTATCAGTAATTGGGTCATATCCCATTCAACCAGGCAAATTTGAGCTCCGTTGTTGAATTACAGTGGCAAGGATGAGGATGATGGCACTCAGCCTTTAGCAGTATCTGTCTTCAGGAGGCTGTGGTTGTATGCCTGGAGCTGGCTCGGGGCAGGGGGTCCGGTCCTGGAACCCACAAGGCACTGTCCTCTGGCCTCGGAACGGATATGGCTCACAAATGGCTCTTTCCTATTATTTCCAAAGGTTAATGAGGCACAGCAGTTACTGTAACCCCCGCCTCAGAGCACATGGCGCATGTGCGGACAAAGGGACGCTCCCGGCACTTGCCATATGTACCCAGATGGTAGCGTTACGACAGGAGATGAGTCTATGGATTCCTGGCCTGACTTAATGGTGTAGTCAACTGCTCTGGCCACTGGCTTTTTAATGGCTGGAACCAGGTCCAGGGTGGGATACGGCCCTGAGGATTCAACTGGCTGTTGTCATTTCCAACCAAATTCAACACCCTGGTTTCACACTAAACTTCTTTGGTTCTACCAAACCCCCATGAGAATTCTCATTGGACCAAGGCTGCAGACAAAGCCAGGGTCCTGTCTGAGAGCCCCCTGAGGCAGGCAGAGGACCTACGGAAAAGACTCTGTTTTGGCATGGGCCCAGGCTTAGGATAATCCACAGCAGCCAGCGCCCTGCTTCCAGCAGCCTGGGAGTGAGGGGTCCAACAGAGCCAATCACTTCTCACCTGCAGTGGAGGCTTCTGCTGCCCTGCCCAGGCCCCCTTTACCATGGGGACCCATCTCCCAGGTGCTGTGAGTTTGTTAGCTCACAGCTGCCCCTTGTCCGAAGAATTGCCCTGAGTCAAATGGAAGCCGCCTCACCTGGGAGGCAAAATGCTTCCTAATCCCTTCCCTAGTCCTTGGCCCACAACTGACTGGCCTGGCCTGGCCTCAAGGCGCCACTAACCTATGGGCAAGTTTGTGTTTCAGAGTTTCCCTGTGGAATCCAACTAAAGTCAGACTCTAGTCAAGACCACACTCTTATTTTTACCCCTGCCTTATTCTGTATCGCTTCCTCCCCTTCTGCCAAGAGCACCTCCCTCCCTCGTAAATCACTTGAACAAGAATCCCCATCTCAGGCTAAGGAGTGTACCTAAGACCCTCAGGTGTCCTGCTGTGTGGACTCTGCCATTGGAAGAGAAATCTCACTGGGGCTCTTCTTTTCTACCAGGACAAAATGTGTGGTTTTGGAGCAGTTGGAGTCAAATTACTCAGGTTATGTGGGTGATCGCCCAGTACATCAGCCCCTGCAGAATAAATTGGTGCTGGATCTTACTCAGGAAGTTGCTCAGAGACACAGTATCCCAGATTTCATGGGGTCTGACCAGAGAACACAATTCACAGCCATCGGCTTTAAGTGCAGAATCCATCCTGTCTGCCAAGCAGCTGGTGAGGTGGAAACATGGAGTGGGCACCTGAGAGCTGGCTCAGAACTCCCCAATACAAACAGGCAGCACAGTGACCCATGGTTCTCCTTCAGGCTGTTCAACTTCTCCATGGTTGCTCCATTTATGGCGCTGGTCCCCCCATCACACACCTCCATGGAGGAAATGGTGACCAGTACCTATGTCCTTGGGTCAGTGTAAGGGTTCAAGGAGATCACGTAGCTAGAGCTTGTAGCACAATCTGGCACATGCCAAGCTCTCAGACGCTTGGCTCTCAGCTGGTACCATGGTTGTTACCGTCTCTTGGAACTAGAGGATCCATCCCAGGGCCACTCACACACTGCTCTTCTCCAAGGTGGGAGACCCTGGTATCTCTCCCTTCCCTCAAGGTGAGGTGGCCAGCACAAATCTCTACCCCTACCCCTGACAGCCATCTTGCCAACTCTCATCCTATGGGAGACAGTCAGCATGGCCTCCTGACCCACAAGCTGGCCGATGTTTAGCTCCTGGGGTGGGGTCAGGCTCTCCCCAAACCCCCATGGCCATGGAGTGAAGGGAATTGGCTGCAGCCTTTGGAACGATGAAACTTGCTTCTACAGGCATAGTGAAATGGAAAGGAAATGCTTGAAAATGAGTCATGGTGTGTAACTGGCAGGTCCACACAGGAAGAACAGTTGGTACGAGTCAGAGGAGAGTCAGAGATGAGGCTGTGTCTTTCATTCTACAGCACGATGTTATTGGTGGAACTCCACCTGGGTGGAGGGAGGCAAGATATGCCTGGAAAGCCTCAACGTCTAGATGTGACACTCAGAGGTCTTCATTTTTGTTCTTCCTAACAATTGTATGTAATTTGTGATGTCCTACTGGTCAGTACCTTTCCTACGGACACTACTGGTCTATGGTAGATTCATTTTATTGGCTGCTCCTAGGAAGCATAAAATCCTCCTTGTGGAAACTTCTATAAAAATATCAGGTTTGGGGCGCCTGATCGGTTAAGCGTCTGACTTTTGATTTTGGCTCAGGTCATGATCTCAGGGTCCTGGGATGGAGCCCCGTGTCACACTTCATGCTCAGAGGGGAGGCTGCTAGTCCCTCTCTCTCTCTCACTCTCTCTCTCTCGCTCTCACCTCACTCTCAAATAAATAAATGAAAAATCTTTTTAAAAAAAATATCAGGACTTGCTCTAAAGCTTAGTGGGTGCCATGAGACCACTTCTCTGACAGGGGAGGGGAGGAAACAATGAAGGGCTTATTTTTGCCTATGCAATTAACCAGCTTCTCAACTGTGACTCAGTGTCAGCTCTGGGCCAACAAGGCAATGGAGATCCTAATTAGTAGCCCCCACAGCCCCTGTCGATGGCTTGTGGAAAATGGTACACCTCAGAGGGAGGATACAGCCTTTGGTATAAAACCTACCAAAGCCAGGGACGTCATCCTTGAACCCAACAGGATGACGTGAATTACGACCTATCTTGGTTTGTAGAGCATCTTAGCTTGATCCAACTGAAGAGGAGACATCTCAATCTCTCATTATGTAAGAAGCTGATACGAGATGGAAGGGCAAGAAGGCTAGAACATAAAAGAACAACAAGGGAAATAGACTTCACAAAGTAGCAACCGGTTCAATATTTGGAGATAGTGATCTCTTAACTGTTTAGGGAAACTTCCCCCTGCCTGGGTGTGGGACCAGGTGTCCTTATTTAACCAGCCCTTTATTGTTGCTGAGATAGATGAGCCCCAGAGTCATCCTCTTGTTTTCTGTTGGGTAATGGCCATTTGTGCCCATCTGTTCCCAATGAATAGCCAGGGGTGAGGGGTAGACTATATCAGGGGGCCCTTGGAGAGTCATGCGAAGCCAGCTAGGGTGGTGGTGGGCCGGGATGGTGGGGGAGAACGGTTTTGGTCTTTGGGACATTGGACGTCTTCCTTCCCTTGTGAACACGTGGACGTGCTATACAGCTTCTAGGAAGAACACTGTGCTCTAAGTCTTGGAAGAGTCCATTCCCCAAATTTATAAAATTTATAGGAGTTACAACTAGCCTAACTATTTCTTCAGCTTTTGTATTTTGCCCGATGTCATCAGAATTTGTATATGCTTCGGGTTTAGAATATTTCTGCTACGACTATAGGAAGCCCATCTTTCAATGCCCCAAATAAGAAAGGAAACATTGTATGGAATTACTGGATGTCCTTTCTGTCAACCAGCCGAGGATTAAGAGACAGAAGCAGGTTTAGGAGAGAAGGATGACAAGCTCATATTTACGGAACCTGACAGCAAGAGCCTCTCTTGCTGTCTACTGCTTGGGCACGGGAAACCGTGTCTAAGAGCTGAGAAGGAGTGTGAGCAAAGTCATGAGAAGAGAGTGAAGAGACTGTTGAACACCGCTTCTGATAATATCTGCCTCTGACAGTTCCGAACGGCTCACTCACCACCTATACAAACATTCTCTTTCTTCTCTCAGAGCCTGCCAAGGAGAAAGGATTCTCTTCCGCTCTGGCCAAGAATTGCCCCGACACAGGAAGTGGCCCCAGGAAACAGACACCAGAAACTGGTGCGTGGCTGCTTCTGACGAGGGGGATGGGGGCGGGAGAGGTGGAGCAGGCCCTTCAGTACAAATCCTTCTAAGTGCTATTTTGTTTTGATTGGAAGGGAAAGTATATATATATACTGATATGGGAAAGTAGATAGATAGAGACATAGATGTATAGATATGGTCCTCGCCTCTGCCCTGGACCCAGCGCTCCCCGCCACATCCCCAGCTCAGTCCTGCGCTTCCCTCAGCCCCCGCCCCCCGTGGGTGGGACCTCAGAGACCAGCTCCTCAGGAGGTGGGCACGCAGAGGGTGAGGTGACAGCTGAGGCTGAGCCTGATGGTGCACAGCCAGGACCCTTGAGGTCCTCCAGCTCCGGGTCTCTCCCCGGGGAGGTGGAGGTGCTCATCCCAACCTATCTGGCCTCCCAACCGCCAGCCTGGGGCTCTCAGCCAAATTCCACCAAAAAGCATTTGGCTTCTGGGGTCCAGGATCACTTGAGGGGATCTGGGGTCACTCCTTGAGGGGAGGAGCAGGGGAGAAAGTCCTCCAGGAGAGCCTGGAGGAGGAGAGTGGTGTTAAGGCATCCCCGAGATGGGCCCTGTGACAGTGGTGACCCCTGCCAGCCTGACGGTGCCAGGCTCCCTGCCAGACGCCTCACCTGCGTTAGCTCCTTGAATCCCCATCAGTATTCATTTACGAGGTAGGTACTATTAGCCCCCCTTGTTAACTTGAAAGAAACAAGTTAACTTTCGGAGTCTTTAGGCTCTGGCTCAGGGTTCAGACCATGACACACCACCTATGAAATCCATGTTTTAGATCAGGGCACACAAAAATGTCAAGGGTTTAAGGGGCAACAGAGGGAATGTTTGGAAGCAAGCTTGGCTGCTGCTGGATGTGCTCTACCCCCTGGCTTTCCTCGGGCACCAGGAGAAACCAAGAGAGGAGGGGAGAGGTGAAGAGGCCGAGGGGAGGGGAGGGGAGGGGGAAGAGGCTAGAAGCAGAGAAGCAGGTGCAGCCTCTCTGGGGCCTGATAAGGCCCTCTGCCAGGACGGCCCCTAGCCCACGGAGGCGGGCGTCCTTTAGGATAAACCAGGTGACACCGTGGACATTGAGTTTATAATCAAGGCCGCACAGGGGTCCCCAACAGAGTGAGGGGGGCAGGGTGTGGATCTCTGCCCCAGATTGCAAAAAAAAGAGCTGGTGTAGTCGGAGCCTCCTTTGTAAAAGGAATAACATAAAGGCAAAGTCTGGAGAACAATTCCACAAACTCAGCGGGTCGTCTCCAGGGGGCTCCGCTTGGAGGGGTTTTTCACTTGCTGTGTTCTGTATGTCTGTATCTGTATGCGGTGTTTCACGAAGCACGTGTAATGCTTTGCTAATCAGAGTGACAGACAAAAAAATGTTTTTAAAGGCAAGGGGCACCCCCACCCTCCATCCATCATCCTCTCCGAACGTCTAGAACAACCAGTAACTGCAGGTAATCCCACTGCCTGTGTTACCAGGAAATGTTTATGCATCACATGGGGTTTTGTCCTGAGTGTGTATAATTATTAAAGAGATGTCATCCACCCTGTCAGAACAGTTTAATGTTTAGTTGGAGGACTGAAACATTAAAGTTTGTCCCTTGACTTCGCACACTGTTGCTTAGGCGTCGGCTAAAAAAAAGAAGATACAATTACACGGTATGTTAACTAACTGGAATTTAAATAAAAATTTGAAAAAAAAAAAAAGAATAAATAAGTTACTTATATGGGGAAGAAGGGAAGGAAGGAGGGAAGGAAAAGGAGGCAGGGAGGGAGGAAGGGGCCAACAGCGTGATTGCGTTCGGTTGTCCTGACGTTATGGAGGCTTGGACGTGACCCGTCGCTGTTTGTGACTGCTACCTGCTTTCCTTACCTTCCAGCTCAGGGAAAGGAGGTTGTTGTCATAATCACTGATTCCGTGAGGAAGGGAGACTGGTGAGATGCAAGATGAAAGCTAACGTGCATGATCCTCCAGCCTGGGTAACCTGGAGGGCCGGTGCAGAAGGAGGCCACGGGGGTGGGGGCGAACTTAGAGAGGGTGAGAATAGTGAAGACAGGCTTCCTGGAAGAGGTGGGCCCATGTGGGAGAGGGGAGAGTAGGGAAGAGGGCGTCTCAGAGGAGGAAGGCAGATGAAGTTCGAAGGCAGGAGCCCAGTGGGCCAGGCCCAGAGTGGGGCCCACTGGCTCTGTTTTCCCTTTTCCCTGAGAGAGGTTGGGGTCCCTGCCCCGGCTGCGGCCCTGGGCCCTGGAGAGGGCGCTGGACCGAGCTGGGTGGGAGGCCCAACCTCCTCCCGCTCTGGACTCTGCCCAGGAATTTGCACTGAAAAGAGAAGACGGGCCAAAGTGCAAGCAGGTTGAAGTCATTTTGTCCCCGTGGAAATACGCGCTTCTGTCCTTCCCCGAGAGTGACTTGTTCACCACAATATGTGAGTAGGACGGGGGTCCTGCCCCTCCCCGGACAGTTGTGCATCTGTGTGTGTGCACAGGTAGCTAGGCATTCCTGGGCTCTGCCTGTGTGTGAACTTGCACACGTCTCCTTGCTCGCGTGTGCACCCATGTGTGTGTGCCTCTGAACGTGTGAGTTTAACCAGGCCGGTGTTTGGATGGAGTAGGGTGCTCCCCAAGGGGAAGAAACAGGAGTGGGGAGAGATTTGGTCTTAGCTCAGGCTCTTATTCAGATGAGTTAGGCCTATGAACTGCAGCCAAAAAAGGACTATTGGCTTTCAGAATTGAAAGGTCCAGTGGTGGGGCTGGTTTCAGGTCTAGCTGGATCCAGGGACTGGGAGAGTCTTTGGGATATTATTTTTCCAGCTTTCAGAGGCAGGACAGTATAATACGGTGAAGCTATCACTTAGTGGCAATGGCTTTAACCTGCTATGGGAGTGATGAGAGCTAGAGGTTCTTTTACATGATTCCTTCCTTGCCCTCCCTGTGAGGTGGGCAGAATTTGCCCTGCTTCTGCTGGCCCCCAGATATGCAAGGACTTGCGTCCCACGGGTTCAGAAGTGAGTGCAGGAAGGGGCGCCTTCCTCTGTGGCCCCCAGGCCCAAGGAGGGTTGAGCTCCGGGATGATCAAAGCGGCACCAGGCATCTGCTCCCTGTTTCCATCCTCTCTCATCCTCCTCCCTTCTCTGGGCCCCCCACCTGGGTCCTGCCTTGCCTTCTGCTTTCAGCTTTGGGCCCCGACTTTGTCTTTCAGCTGGAAGGTCGGGCACATGGAAGACAAGACACCAAAACGAAGAGAGTCCATCTCGCTCACATCTGTGGCCAATGGTCTGGAGAACAAGGGGGCTGAGCTCTTGGAAAGCCTGGTCTGTCTCCTTCCCCTTCCCCATTTTGGCCCCTTGGGGGGAGGGCCCTTTGTTCACCATCTTCCTTCACCCCTCCTACCTCTTTGCCTGAAAAATTAGGACCTGCCCCGCAACCCAACGTGCAGCCCCTTTATTTCGCTCATGAACCCTGTGTTGTGGACCTGAGATGTGCCAGGAGCACCTGCCCTAGTCTGAAAGGCCGGAGGGGTCGTTTGAGCTGTGATCTAAAAAACAAGGAGACACCACGTGATTGGAGGTGGGGTGGGGGTGGATCTCTGGGGAGGCCTCAGCCTTTAAGGAGCTGGCCCTCTTGTCCTTGCTCCGGGATGGCCAAGTGGAGGCCCACCACCCAGAACTTTGGAGCCGAATATGACACCCTTTTCCCTCCCAACCTCCCCTGACAAAGCCCCCTGCCCCTTCAGCACACTGAGCAACCCCAGGGTGTGCCTTTCACACTGTAACCTCTACCCCCCGAAACACAACTCCACAGACGAAAGGAGGGCAAACGGTGTCCTGGAGCCATGCCACGAGGTGGGCCCACCTGAGGCTTCCCCAACCACCCACCGCGAGGCTCCAGGGTCCCCTCTGCATGCAGCCCAGGAGCTCCCTGAGGGCGGGATGTGTCTGGCACCGAGTCCGGCACACAGTAGGCGCTCAATGTGCGCTTTGCAGAATTTAATGAAGTTGTCCTCTAATGACTTCCTGTGCAAAAGCCCAGCCCCCACCCCAGTGCCCTCCCGACATGCCCATGGGCACACAGCGCGCAGCCAGGGTCCCTCTCCGCTCTCACTTGGGGCAGGAGGCACACTCTGGTCACTGTCTGGTGGCTTTAGGAGGAAGGCCGGACCCCTGGCAACGTCTCAAGCCCTGCCGAGGGTGGGGACAGCTGGACCGAGGCCAGCCCGGAGCCCTTCTCAGGACGGTAGGTGGCCTCCAGGAGGGACGTGGGTTGGCCTGGGGGGCAGGGACAGGAACCTGGCCTCCTGACAATAGGGAGGGGGCTTCCAGAACCTTTGTCGCCAAAAGGAGCAAACGTGCTTTAGCCGACGAATGCGCACTGCGGCCTGCTGCCTCAGGGGTGAGCCCGGCCGGAGGCTCCCACCCGGCCTCGAAGCGGCCACAACCAAATCCCCGCAGGAACCGCACTCCATACCCTGGGGCTCTTCTGACTGAAGCCGGATGGGGGCCCCGAACCTCCCCGCCTGCCTTCTACCCTACTGGGTCTCTGGGGCACCTCCGGGAACCTCGAGGCTTAGTTGGAAAAACCCTGGCCTGGGCCGGTCCCCTCATTTCCCGTGGGGAGGCCGAAGCCACGAGAGGAAGAGAGACCGGCCCTGGTCACACGGGCAGCAAGTGGGAGCCTAGAACTCGGTCTCTTGAGGCCCAGGCTCGCTGGGGTCCCCACTGGCCAGATCCTGAGCTGAGGAGAGCACGAGGCGGAGGGGTGTGGAGGGCAGGGAGCCCACCTGTGTGCCTCGGATGGGAGGTTGGGGAAGAAGGCCTCCCTTAGGAGGAGGGAGGTGGGGACAGGGAGGGGCGGGGCGTCCCTAACACAGCCCCCTCCCAGGGGCCGCCTTTCCTCCCGGGATAGACAGGCGGCCAGGTTGGGGGGGGGGGGGGGGGGGGGGGGGGGGGGGGGGGAACTGCCGGCGTGGGGAGGGCTGTTCACATGCTGGGAGGGGCTGCTGACTCAGGTGGTGAGTCTCCCGTCCCCGGGAAGAACCCCGAGCTGGGACGCAGACAGGTGGAAATGGGACGGGGAGGCGAGGCGGCCGTCCTGGTTTGCGCCCTTCTGCGGGTGGGCGGCTCTTCCTCAGCATCTGGCTTATCTCCTTCCCGAGCCGAGGGCAGAATTCTCAGGAGGGCCGCTGCCGCTCCAGGCTGAGGCTCGGCTGCCGTGGCCGGCGTGGGGGGCCTGGGGCATTCCTCGGTTTGCTCTGGGGGGGGGGGTTGCCCCGGTGCTGTGATGTCGAGGCCAGCGCCCGGCTCGGCCCGTGTCTCCACTGCACTGGGGATGTGCCTGAGTGGCCTCCCCTGAGGTGTTGGCACTAGGAGTCCAGGGCCACGCGCGGACCCTGACGGTCCTCTCCCCAGGCGGAGCCCGCGGCCGGCCCTGAGGGCCCGACGCTTCTGCACGGAGCACACACAGCTTTTCCGATGGATCTGCACGGGCCTGCTCTGTACCGGTGAGCCTGGGGCCCAGCCGCACCTGGCAGACAGCCGTTCCCAGCCCCCACCACCCCGCCATCCATGTCTCAGGGCCTCCACTAATCCAATAATTCAACAACCGACTCAGGGCCAGCTCCGTGCCAGAAGCTGGGACATCAGAAGGAAGCCAGAGCGGGTCTTATTCCCAAGGTCGTCTGCGATCAGTAAGGGAGAGGGGAGCTAGTATTTCCACGTGATGCAGCCAGCCATCTAGGAACACCAGAGAAAGATGGGAGTGGTCAGGGAGGACTTCCAGGAGGAGGTGACATTCAGGCCTCACCGGTGGAGCAGGAGCCAGCCAGGGAAGCAGCAGGACAATAAGGGGTGAGAAGGCACTCCATGCAGGACTCCAGGAGTGAAGGTGAAACCCGGCCCGGTGCCGGCTGGAATGTTCCGCCAGAGCCAGAGAGAGCCATTGAGGGATTTAACAGGCAAGCGTTGGGGCCGGATCCACACTGTGGGAGCCTGGGAGAGGCAGGCAGGGGTGAGGGGGGCTGGTGAGGGCAGCAGCACGTGGGTGAGAAGACGAAGTGTCAGGACGGAGAGACCCTCGGGAAACTCCTCCAGGGACGCGCGGAGAATGAATCGCGAGGGGCGTCAGTGACCGCGGTGTGGGGACCAGCCGCGCAGGGGGCGTTGGCAGAGGGAGCGGCAGGGCGAGCCTGAGGGGCTGTGGGGGTGGGGGGCCAGGAGGGGTGAACAGCTCCTGTGCAGTAAGGGGAGCAGCAGAACAGGGACGGAGGAGCGGCCAGGGGATTTAGCGCCAAGCCGGTCACTAGGGAGCAGCGGGGGGAGGGGCTGGATTGAGTGAATGGGAGGTGCAGCAGTGTAGACAGCAAGTGTAGACAGCTCTTTGGAGGGATTTTTTATGAGGACAGGTGGGAATATTAAGGCGGGTGTGACAGTGTTAAGGAAGGGGTGTGTTGGTGACAGGAGACACTTGGACTGTGTTTGTGAGCCGGGGTGGGGGTGGGGGGTGGGAGTATAGAAAGAAGGGGGAAAGACGAGGAGACAGATGGCAGGTGGAGGGCAGCCCCTAGGCGCAGGGAAAGAGGGCAAGGGGCCCAGTGGAGGGGCGGGTCACCTGGTCCTGCAGGTAGGAGATGGAGAGGGTGTGGGTGTGGATGCAGAAACCCCCCCCCCCCCGCCCCGCCTCAGGGGGCCAGGCAGGGAGAGGCCACAGAGCGCCATGATGGCAATGACCCTGGTCTCCATGTTGAAAGCGAAAGCAGGGCCGTCTGCTGAGATGGGCTGGTTCATGGCCCTTCGAAGCTTCCTTCTAGAGATGTCTGAGACAGTGAAGTCTTCCTTTGGCAGGATCTGAGCCCGGGCCTTCTCTGTCCCCCTTGCCTCCACCCTCACTCAGACTTAGACTGGTTCCTCCTGAAGAAATGATCGACACAGGAGCACCTGGGGGGCTCAGTCAATCATCCGACTCTTGATTTCAGCTCAGGTCATGATCTCAGGGTCGTGAGATGGAGCCCCGTGTGGGGCTCCGTGCTCATCAGGGAATCTGCTCGAGATTCTCTCCCTCTGCCCCTCCCCCCCAATAAGTAAACCTTAAAAAATGATTGAAGATCATGAAAATTATCTATCTCCTCCTATCTTGCCTTTGTCGTCACTGTCAGTAAACGATCCTTTGCAATGGCCAATCTCAATTTTCTCCATGTTTGTGATCTTGCTTTCCTCCAGCTCTTTGATAACTTCACTGTATCGTGTCTTTTATGGTGAGGCCCTTCGCATACTCTCTGGGAGGAGGTGCGGCAGAATGATGAAGCTCGTGTTCTCAGCACTGTGTGCCTGAGCCGTATCCATGGTGTCCTCCCCTTAGGTGGGCTCTCTCCATGGGTGCAGAGATAGCCCTGGCCGCTGACCAACAGAGGGCCTTGGGGTCCCCAGTCTCAGAAGAAGACCCATATTTCTGGCCAAGTCGCCGGAAGTCTTTGATTGGGTCATGTACCCCTCCCTGGGCTCCCACTGGACCACATGGACTCAGAGTGGGAGCAGACGAGTCCTGTCACCAGAGGGGTGAGCAGACCCTAGAAGAACACAAATAATTCCGAAGACACGTCTCTCCATGCCCTGTCTGGGGGACTTGTCCACCCCGCCTCCTCTCCCGCACAGTGTGCCAGTCCCCCCCACCCCCGAGTCATGGGGCCCTGAGACAGACAGACCTGGGTAGGAATTTTAGCTCAATTCCCTCCCAGTGTGAGTCACCCTACTTCGCCGACCTCAGGTGCCTCATCTCTAAATGGGGATCAGCACAGACCCGGCTGTGGGTGGTTACGAGCAGGAACCCCACAAGGGCTGGGAGGTGCTGAGCGCAGCACCCCTCGGCCTCCCACGGCCCTGGGCCTGCATCCCCGGCCCCGCCCCCAGAGCCACATCTGCGTGCCCCTAAGTGACATCTGTGCAGGTCAGAGACCCAGCCCACAAACCTCGGTGTGAGAGGAAGGGAGCTTGCTTTCTCAGAACTCGACTCCTGTGCTACTTCAATTTCATCATCCCAGCTGCGTGATCGGAACTTAATGTCTGTCGATGTGGAATATTCCTTCACCCCTTTCCCCAGGAGTCCCCCCCGCCCCATAGCCGCTGTCAGTCCTCAGCTGTGTCCTGACCTGCCCACTTCTGCGGCTGGTCCTAGGTCCTCTGCCCTTGCAGGTAGCCATGGAGACGCCCCCGTCTCCGTCGGGGGTCTGTTCTGGTCCTTCCCCTCTCCTCTTCCGAGCTCCTCACAGAGATCACTCCTGCTGCTTCAGGGCCCGCTCTGCTGTGCAGAACCCCAGAAGCTTTCTACGGCTCTGCCTGCCCACACAGCACGGGCGCTCCTCTCTCTGAAATCTCCCTCCCTGCCTCCCTGGGGCAGGGCTCCTCTGTTCCCAGGAGCCACCAGCTCCTCCGGCTAGTCTGTCCTCCAGCTAGTCTGTCCTCCAGCTAGTCTGTCCTCTAACCCCTGTCTTCCAACTAGTCTGTCCTCCAGCTAGTCTGTCCTCTAACCACTGTCTTCCTACTAGTCTGTCCTCCAACTAGTCTGTCCTCAACTAGTCTGTCCTCCAACTAGTCTGTCCTCCAACTAGTCTGTCCTCTAACTGGTCTGTCTTCCAGCTAGTCTGTCCTCCAGCTAGTCTGTCCTCTAACTAGTCTGTCCTCTAACTAGTCTGGCAGCACAGGGGATAGGGTAGGACTTACACTTATTCACAATGCTGCAGCCCACATTTTTACCGAGTGGAAGAACTATAAGTCCTTTCCATTCTTCAAGGGCCCTGGCTTCTGAAACTCATAAGGCAGGGAGAGACACTTCCCCCTCTGCTCTCCCCTGTCATGTTCCTTTCTTGAGGCAGAGCACAGGTTGGCTTAGCTACTCGAAGAGGAGAGGAGCAAGCGGGGAGAAGGAAATTCTAGGAAGAAAATGGTCCATATTTTCAGAGTAGGATCCTGGCACACATGAGTGAACTCCGTCCCGGAGTGACTGTCCTGTCCATCTCCGCCCACCATGGAACCCCATGTGATCTGGGACAGAGCAGGCCCTCCGCTGATGCTCGGAACCCCCTCCTTACATACTCTCATCCCTCACAGCTGGTCAGCAAGTTCAAGGTGTGCAAAGCCCCTCCACACACCTTCCTCAGTTACTCGGACCAACCCTCCAGCACAGCCCGGGATGATTGTCCCCAATTCCAGATGAGGCAGCTGAGGCGCAGAGGTCCTCCGTGCCCTGGATGGGACAAGGTGGAGCTGGGGGGCAGGGGGGCTGGCCCGTGTCATTGTCACTGACCCCTCTCTGTTTCATTCCCCCCCACTCCCAGCGTTCGCTGCCTTCCTGCTGACTGCCAGCCTCCTGGATTTCCAGAGGGCCCTGGCCCTCTTTGTCCTCACCTGTGTGGTCCTCACCTTCCTGGCCCACAGCCTGCTGAAGAGGTTGCTGGGACGCACACTGCTGAGGTGTGTCAAGCGTCTGGGGCATTTCCGCCTGCGCCTATGGTTTGAGAGGTGAGTGAGCTCACAGCCCCAGGCAGGGTGGGCGGGCCGTTGGCTGAGGCCTCTGAGTCTGCTCCGGGGTCACCACCCGGCCTGGGTGAGGAAGGCCTCAGTCCTTGCCCCACCCGGGGGGTTCCCGGGCAATGGGGCACCCTCCCTTCTGTTAGCCCCCTGGGAGCCCCGGGTCACCTGAGAACAGGACCCAACAGTTTCCTAAGCTCAGAGGTTCCAGCCCACCCAAACAGGGGGGGCCCATGTCAGAACCTCCTATGGGATCACCGGGGGCAGGAGAGACAGACAGCTGCAGGGGACCACCCCTGGAGTCAGAGTCCGCAGGATGGATTGGGGTCCCGGTGTCCATGAATTTAGTGAACCCCCAGGGGATTCTCGTGCCGCCAGCCATGTTCCTGGACAACAGTTTGGGATCCCCTGGTTTTCAAACTGGGTTCCTTAGAGGTCTGGAAACCTTGGAGGTGCCATAGGGTGGGAGAGATTGGAGGGGGGACCATTAGACCCCCCTCCCCAAATCCCCATTACAACCAGGAAGCTCTATTTTATCTGTTTTATAAACTGAGGTTCGCAAAAAATAAAAATAAAAATAAATAATTAGCTGGAAAAAAAGGTTTCTGTGGCTTAAAAAAAATCTGAAGACCCCCAGTCTATTTCAGGACTCCATTTTGTTGATAAAGAAACTGGTGCTCAAGGATATCCAGTGACTAACCTAGGGAGCTACCACAGCAAAATGATTTGAGCAGGCCTACGGATGAGCACATTTTTTCATCTTATTTATAAATACATGTATAATAAATAATAATTATTCATAATTATAATTTATAATTTTAAATAAATTAAAATTTTAAAAATTAATAAATTATATAAACTGAATAAAATCTAAAAATTTTATAATTTGTAATAATTAAAATAAATTTATAAATAGATTTTTTTTTTACAATTGGACTTTTATTAGACTAGTACAGTATTAACTCTACGCAGATTGTCTTATGCTAAGGATGCACATTATAATCCCTGGAGCAGCTAAAAAAACTAAAAAAACACAAAAGGGTGTCACTTAAATAATAATAAAAGAGTTAAATGGTTTTGTGAAAGGATTTGTTTATACAGTCATCTATTTGTGACTAATCATTAATACTGGCTTTCCATTGGAGGTATTGATGTAAGGTTTCCTTTCAAAAATACATGCAGATTAATTAGACTTTATGAAAAGTAAAAACTTTTTGATTCAAAGGATACCATCAAAAAAGCAAAAAGACAATCCACAGAATGGGAGAAAATATTTGCAAATTATGTATCCGATAAAGGACTTGTATCTAGAATTACAGCTCAACAATAAAAAAACAACCAAATTGAAGAATGGGAGAAGGACTTGAATAGACATTTCTCCAAAGATGTACAAATAGCCAGTAAGTACATGAAAACATGCTTAACATCATTAGCCATCATAAAAATGCAAATCAAAACCACATGAGATACCACTTCACATTTACTGGGATGATAACAAAAAAGACAGATGATAACAAGTGTTGGCCCAGTTATGGAAGCCTCGAACTCCTCACCCACTACTGGTAGAAATGTGAAATGGTGCAGCTGCTTTAGAAAACATTAGTTTCAGGGGCACGTGGTGACTCAGTCGGTTAAGCATCTGCCTTTGGCTCAGGTCATGATTCCAGTGTCCTGGGATTGAGCCCCGCATCAGGCTTCCTGCTCGGTGAGGATATGTAGCAATTCCATTCCTAGGTATATACCTAAGAGAAATGAAAACATATGTCTATTCAAAAACTTGTACACAAATGTTTATAGCAACATTATAATGCCAAAAGGTGGAAACAACCCAAGCATCCATCAACTGGTAAGTGGATAAGTCCAATATGTATATCCATATAATGGAATATTATTTGGCCACAGAAGGGAAAGTTACATGCTATAATAATGACAAAGCTTGAAAACATTATGCTAAGTGAAAGAAACTGGTCACAAAGAACCATTTATATGAAACGTCCAAATTGGCAAATCTATAGAGACAGAGAGTAGATTAGTGATTGACTAAGGTTGGGGGGCACAGATGGAAAGATTGGGGGTGATGGCTAGGGGTTCTAGGTTATTCTTTGGGCTGATGAAAATATTCTAAAATTGATTATAGTGATGGTCACACAACTCTGAATATACTGAGGACCCTTACACTATATATATTTTTTAAAGATTTTATTTATTTATTTGAAAGAGAGAGAGAGGGAGAAAGCATGAGCAGGACGAGCAGTAGGCAGAGGGAGAAGGAGAAGCAGACTCCCAGCTGAGCAGGGAGCGTGATGTGGGACTCAATCCCAGGACCCTGGGATCATGACCTGAGCTGAAGGCAGATGCTTAGCCAACTGAACCACCCAGGCACCCCATACAATGTATACTTTAAATGGGCAAATTGTATGGTATGTGAATTTTGTCTCGATTTAAAAAACACATGTATTTGATATTGGGGCTTCCAATCAAGATTGAGTAACAGAGACCACTTGAAACAACTAAAGAACTGGAACAAATATATGAAACAATAGCTCTTAAAATATTGGACATCAGGCAGCAGAAGACAGTGATCCTGGAGAAACAGGAAACAAAGGAAATGAGCCCTATGATTGCTCCACCCCTTAATGCATTGAGAGAGTTTCCAGGCCACAGTGCAGGGAAAGGGAACCAAGGTGGGCCAGCAGATTTCCTGGGTTGAGGATACAGAGCTGGGAAGCCAGGGAAGCCAAGGTGGTAAGAGTTCACAATGCAGAGTATGAGAGAAGACAGTGGCACAGAGAGAAAACTCCAGAAATCCACTGAGGGTCCTCTTTGAGTATGCAACTGAGTTCTGATCAGTGAATGCATATGAGAAAACCATCCCAAAGCCTAGGAAAGACCCACCTGAAAGGATTAGAGGGAACAGTGCCTGGAAGTCACACAGGGCCAGAAATAGTGTTTATTCTCAACAGTCAGAGTGGAAACTTCGTAATTCCACAGGGAATTGTTTAGAGTACTAAAGATCTTGGATCAATAGTAGGGAAAAATTAACCATAGAATAAACCCTGCTCAGGCTCTGCCTAACAAATCTTAAAAACAAAACTTGAAAGAGTCCAACAAAACATCAGTTAACCATGGCACAACTTTAAGTGGGTACATGTACCTGAGGTCTCCAGAGGAGAAAGAGGGAAGAAAAATTTACTTGAAGAAATTGTGTCCAAAATATTCCAATTTGATGAAGATTATAAACCCAAAGAAACTCCATGAACCCCCAGCACAAGAAACAAGAAGAAAACCACACCAAGGCATATCATAATCAAATTGCTTAAAACTGGTAACAAAACAGAAAATTCTAAAAACAGCTAGAGAAGAAAACATGTGCAGAGGACCAAAGATACAGATGACAACCGATTTCCTCTCAAAAACAATACACATGAAAAAGCAATGGAATAGTAAAAACAAAACAAAACAAAACAAAACAAAAATCTGTCAATCTAGAGCTCTTTACCAGTGAAAGAACATCCTTCCAAAAAAGGAGAAATAGGACTCTTTTAGATATACAAAAGCTGAAAGAAGTTTTCAGACATCAAAAGCAAACCTGCACTGTAAGAAATGTTGAAGGAAATTTTTCAAACAGAACGAAACTGAGATCAGAGGGAAATCTAGTGCAGAGCATTGAAATGGCAACTATATGGGTAAATATAACAACTATTTTTATTATTATTTAAATCTCTTTCAAAGGTAATCAACTTATAAAGCAAGAATAATAGTGTATTGTGGAATTTATATTATGTAGAAGTAAGGAGCAAGGTTAGGGAGGGAAGAAATGAAATTATATTGCTATAAGGTTTTTATACTGAATGTGAGTAGTATCATATCACTTAAAGGTAGATTGTGATAAGTTAAAGATGTATATTATAAATGCTAAAGCAACCACTAAAATAACATGACAAGGAGTTATAGCTAACAAGTTAAAAAAGCGAGTGAGAGAGATAAAGGAGAATCATTTTAAAATAATCTGAAAGAAGGCAGAAAAATAGAAAAAGGGGAATGAAGAATAGGTGGGACAAAGAGAAAATAAATAGCAAGATGGTAGATGCAACCCTTCCTCCAAACCAATAATCACATTAAATGTACAGACAAGTATCCCTCATGAATAAAGATGTAAAAATTATTAACAAAATTTTAGAAAACCAAATGCAACAATATATAAAAGGGATTTAATATGTGAATGAATGGGGTTTATCCCAGGAATCCAAAGTTGGTTTAACATTAAAAAATTAATGTCATAGCTCATATTAATAGACTAAAAAGAAAAAAACCCATATGTTTATGTCAATAGACTCAGAGAAAGCATTCGACATAATTCAGCATCCATTCCTGATAAGAATTCTGAGCAAAGTAGGGATAACAAAATAACAAAAATCTACAGCTAACATCATACTTGACTGTGAAAGACTGAATGCTTTTCTACTGAGATCAAGATACAAGAATGTCCCTTCTCATCACTTTTATTCAACATTGTACTGAAGGTTGTAGCTTGTGTGATAAGGTAAGAAAAAGAAATGAAAGACATGTGGATTGAAAAAGAAGTAATGCTGTCTTTATTCACAGACAACATGATTGTGTACATAGAAAATCCTATGGCATCTACCAAAAAGAATTAATAGAACTGATTAGTGAGTTTAACAAGTTGCAGGATACAAGATCAACATGCAAAAAAATATATATTTAAATATACTAACAATAAACAGCAATAACTTAAAATTGTAAATGCCATTTAGAATAGCATGAAACATAAAATACTTAAGGTAAAATCTGACAAAAGATGTGCGAACTTGTACGCTGAAACTTACAAAACACTGCTGAGAGAAATTAGAGAAAACTTAAATAGTGGGACCAGCTTCATGGATCAAAAGACTCAGTATTGTCAACATATCAATTCTCCTCAAATTAATCTATAGATTTTTGTAATATCTCAATCAAAATTATAGCAGACTTTTGGGGTAGAAACTGATAAGATGATTCTAAAATTCATATAGAAATGCAAAGAAGAGGGCACCTGGGTGGCTCAGTTGGTTAAGCGACTGCCTTCGGCTCGGGTCATGATCCTGGAGTCCCTGGATCGAGTCCCGCATAGGGCTCCCTGCTCGGCAGGGAGTTTGCTTCTCCCTCTGACCCTCCCCCCTCTCATGTGCTCTCTCTCTCATTCTCTCTCTCTCAAATAAATAAAGAAAATCTTTAAAAAAAAAAAAAAAAAAGAAATGCAAAGAAGGACCTAGAATAGCCAAAACACTGAAAAAGATGAACAAGTTTGATGAATTTATACTATCTGTCTTTAAGACTTACTGTAAAGCTACAATAATCAAGACAATATGGTATCAGCATTAAAACAGACATATAGATCAATGGCACTGAATAGAGTCCAGAAATAGATCTACATACATATAGCGAATTGACTTTTGACAAGGGTACTTAAAGCAATTCAATGTAGAAATAATCATCTCAACAAATTATGCTAAAGCAACAGTATATTCATAGTCAAAAAGAAGAAGAGAAACGAAATAATAATATAATTCATGCCTCACAGTATATGGAAAATTAACTGAAAATAGATTAAAAATGTAAATTGAAAGCCTAAAACTATAAAACTTCTATAAGAAAATGTAGGAGAAAATCTTTGTGACCTTGAGTTAAGTAAATTTCTTAGATACAAAACCAAAATCACAGTACATTAAAAAACTGGACAAATGGAATTTCATCAGAATTAAGAACTTCTCTTCAAAAGACATGGTTAAGAGAATAAAAAGAGAAGGCATGCTTATGAGAAAAGTTTTGCAAATCACACATTTGACGAAGGACTTGTATCCAGAATATATTAAGCTCTCCTCAAAACTCGATAAGAAAAACAACCCAATTGAAGAATAGGGTCAAGATGTGAGCAGACATTTCATTAAAGAAGAAATGTAAGTGGTAAATAACCACGTGGAAAGATGCTCAACATCATTAGTTATTAGGGAATTGCAAACCACAAAGAGATACTACTGCATGTCTATTAGAATGACTAGAATTTGAAAGATTGACCATATGAAGTGTGGCAAAAATATAGAGAAACTGGAACTCTTACATACTGCTGGTGGGGGGTGTAAAATTGTACAATCACTTTGGAAAACAGTTTGGCAATCGCCTAAAAAGTGAGATCTACCATATGACTCACCCATTCCACTTACTGCAGTATTACCCAAGTAGTATTGACCCAAGAAAAATGAAAGCGTATATCCATACAAAGACTTGCACATGAAAGTTTGAATGTTCCGAGCAGCTTTATCTGTCATAGCCAAACACTGGAAACAACCTAAGTGTGCGTCAGCAGATGAACGGATAAGCCCGATGTGGTGCATCCACCCAATGGGATTCTGCTCAGCAATAAAAAGGAATGAGTTACTGATACATGCAAAAACATGGAGGAATCTCAAAATAGTTACGAGAGAAAGAAATCACATAAAAAAAGGATATGTACGGTATGATCCCATTTATATAAAATCCTAGAAAATGCAAACTAATCTAGTGACAGAGAACAGATCAGTTGCTGCCTGGGGACAAGGGGGGAGGCCAGGAATTACAGAAGGGCATGAAGAACCTTTTGAGGGTGATGGATATGATAAGTTCACAGTCTTAATTGTGGTGATGGTCTCAAAGTGAGTACATACATCAAAACTTATCAAATTGTATGCTTTTTTTTTTTTAAGAGAGAGAGAGCGCGTGTGCAAGTGGGGGGGCATGGCAGAGGGAGAAAGAGAGAGAGCATCTCAAGCAGGCTCCCCGCTGAGTGCAGAGCCCGACACAGGGCTTGATCTCATGACTTTGAGAACATGACTTGAGCTGAAATCAAGAGTCGGACGCTCACTGAGCCACCCAGGCGCCCTTCTTTTAAAAATTTTTTAAAATTGTACATTTCAATGTATTCTATTTATTATATGCTAATTATACCTCTGCAAAGCCGTTAAAAACAAATGACAACAACAAAAACCCAGCCCCAAACATGCTTTGTTTGTTTTTTTATTTTTTATTTTTTATTTTTATTTTTTTATTATTTTAAATATTTTTATATTTATTTGTTATTTCATTTTATTTTATTTTATTTTATTTTAAGTAGTCTCCACACCTAATGTGGGGCTTGAACTCATGACCCTGAGACTAAGAGTTGCATGATCTACAGACTGAGCTAGCCAGGTGCCCCTGCGCTTAAGTTTTTATAAAGTAAGTTAACGTCGGGAGAAATAGCAAGGCAAGTGGCACAGAGACAGGGTGGGAACCGTGCATGTGGACCAGGGGTGTTAGGTGCTTGGAAACAGGGGCAGAAGTAAGCAGTGGACCCTAGACGTGGCCTGCCTGAGCTCTGGTCCTGGGTCTGCCTCTTACCAGCTGGTGGCCGTGCACCGAGCTAGTTAAGAGGATAGACTAGCTGCCCGGATGCCTGGGTTAAAATCTCACATCTGCTACTGTTCAAATGCGGGGCTGTGGGCAAGTCATTTAAACTCACTGTGCCTCAGTTTCTTCACCTGTATAATGGGCAGTGACCATACATCTCTCAGCATCCGGCATAGCTCCTGATATTTAATAGGTGCTCAGTGAACATTAGCTGTTATCAGTAGTTCTGAGGGAGTTGACGACCGGGTCGGGGGCAGATCTCGAGCACCCAGTGCCCAGCCCTCCTGGACAAGCCAAGCCCAGCCCCAGGGAGGAAAGCGTGGCTGTGAAGCTTGCTTCCAGGCCTCGATCTCAGGCGCTTGGCTCACCTGCCCAGACTGACATTATTGCTTCTGGACAGCTGAGCCCACGGTGCCAGCAGCTGCGTCCTGGGCCGCACAGGCCCCACCTCCCCCGGCCTGGTCAGAGGCTGGGCTGAGCATCACTGCAGCTGTGGGAGTCCTGCCCCCTGATGGAGCCGCGTGCCCGGCACCGTGCGAAGCTCAGTACATGCATTCTCCTCTTTAGTCCTCTCAGCAGCCTGGAGACATGAGGGTCTTTGGCTTCATTTCCCCAATGAGGGCGCTAGCCTCAGAGAGGCTGGGCGGTCTGTGTGAGGTCACAGGTCTCTCTCTCCTCTCACTGGCCCTGAGCACCGTTTCCCTGGGGCCCTGGCGGTGGAGGGGGGGGGTTGGAGGGGGCGGGGAGATACTGAGAGTGGTAGCTTTCTGCCTCTCCCCTGCAGGGGTCTGGCCCTTGCTGCTTTCCTGGGCTTGGTCTTGTGGCTGGTTCTGGACACCTCCCAGCGGCCTGAGCAGCTAGTGTCCTTTGCAGGAATCTGCGTGTTCATCAGCCTCCTCTTTGCCTGCTCAAAGCATCACCGCGCAGTGAGTGCTTAGTGGTCAGGTCCGGGCTGGGCCGCAGCCCCTTCTCTCCCTGCCTCCTTGGACCTTGCAGCCACCCCCTGAAGCCAAGACCCCTCCCCGTTTCACAGTGTGGCCAACGTCCCCCTACAGCCCCCGGCTAAGCCTCACAGAGATCCTCATGCACCCCTGAGTTTGGGGATCACTGCCAAGAAATCATTAAATGCTGAGAGAGAGCAGCAACCCTCCTCTGGGGGTGTGGGCATTGAGGGAGTGGGTCAGGGCAGCTGGGAGCCCTGCCCTTGGAGGAGGGGTGGGGGGAGGTCCGGGCAGACACCCCCACTCCAGCTCTGCCCACCCAGTGATGACCAGGACCGAGTACCGTGGCAGGCTGGAGGCTGCTCGTGTCTTGCATGGGTCCCTAGACCTTTCCCCACCCTGCCCACTTCCCCAGGCCCGTGGCTGCTAAGAGTGTGACCTGTTCTGACTCCAGTGGAGGTGACCATTGGCAACGGGCCCAGAGTTCTGGCTGGGTCCAGTCTCCGTCCTACAGACAGACCCAAACTCCCACAGCCCATCAGTAGCATCATGCTCTCTGGCCTTACCCTCTGCTCTTCCTCTGCGGATCCCCCCAAGGAGCTGAGCTCACCAGGACCTTTCTTTTGAGTGGCAGGTGTCCTGGAGGGCTGTGTCCTGGGGCCTTGGCCTACAGTTTGCACTTGGACTCTTCGTCATCAGAACAGAACCAGGATTTATTGCATTCCAGTGGATGGGCAACCAGATCCAGGTGCGTACGTGGGGCCCAGCAGCCCATGGCGTCTTGAGCTGCCAGGAAATGGAGCCACTCTGTCGGGGGAAGGTGGGTGGTGAGGCCGTAGGGAGGGATTGGGACCAGGATGGTGGGTGTGCCCTGGGTCCTGGATCACATGAGCAGCCGGGGCTGGGCAGTTCAGCTGCTGCTTCCCTCAGGCCTGGGGCCACCTGCCCAGACGGAGCCATCCATTCAGAGGCTGGTCTGATGTGGGAGGGAATCTCAGGACAGGGAGTTTCTTAGGGAACCCGGGCACAAGGCCGGTGGCCTTCAGCAGTCATGAGGGATGTGGACCTTGTAATAGTTAAAAGTGCTAAAAAAAAAAAAAAATTCCAAATGATTTACTTTGTGTACGTGTGTGCGTACAAATGATGTTCAGTTTACTGAAGTCATATTTTTAAATTCCATTGTTTGTTGTAGTAAATACACATACCACAAAATTTACCATTTTCATCATCTTTAAGTGTCATGAAGCTCGTTCACATTGTTGTGCAACCATCATGAGTTACTTTTTAAAGTATAAATTATCAGGGGCGCATGGCTAATCCTCTCCACACCCCAGTCTCGCCAGCTCGGATTTCCATGTGCTGGTCCCCATTGTCATTTTATAGATGAGACTACTGAGGTCTGGACGAGAGAAGTGACTTGTCCCTGAAGTCACAATGCAAGGTCAGGACCTAAAACCAGCTCTGTAGAAGGGTGGCCGCAAGGCCAGCAAGGCCACCAGCCTGGGGTGGGGACAGGATGGCGCTGTGAGGGGAGTAAGCAGGTGCACAAGGCACCACCCAGAAGAGCCTTCACACACGTCTGGCTCACCATCGTCCTTGCTTTCACAAAGCACACTGCCAGGTACGGCCCCCGGGGGGCCTGGGAGGCCCGCTGTCTCTCCCCCTGGGCTGCCGGACAGGCCTGTGGCCAGCAAGGTCCCTCCGGCTCACCCAGCCCCAGGCTCCTGGCCACCATTTCTCCCTCCTTGCTTCCTGGCCTCCCTCCAGGCTTTTGCTTTGTTTTATGTTTTGCTTTCAGATCTTCCTGAGCTACACGGATGCCGGCTCCAGCTTTGTGTTTGGGGAGGCGATGGTCAAGGGTGTCTTTGCCTTTCAGGTCAGCTCAACTCTTGGCCCACGAGGCCTTTAGCCGGGGCTGCCCGGCGCCCCCAAGCTAGTGGGGAGTCTGGGTGAGCAGCTGGGCCAGGCTCAGGTGGAGGGGAGGGCTCTTGCGGGTGGAGCCGCATCCTGGACCTCAGGAAGCGTAAGCGCCAGGGTGTCGAGTGGGGCCCCCATAATGTGTTCACTTGCTGGTATGTTTTCCGTGTGTTTTGTAAAATTTGCAAAGTTTTCCTTAAAAATGAACCCCCAGTTGCTGGAATTGTGTGAGGCTGAGGACAAGAAGTGAGGGTAGGGGCAGGGGGCTGGCACCTGCTTTCGCCTTAGCCCCCACCATGCTGCAGGGACCCGAGGCCTGTGAAGGACACTTTCCAGGAACCCGTAGTCACAAACGACCCTCTCGACCCTCTCGGGCTGCTTCTACTTCAAGGCCCTCACAGGCCACCTCTGCAGGAAGCTGGCCCTGATTATCCAGCTGCAAGCTAGGCCTCCCTCCTCTGGACTCTCCCGGACCTACAGCCCCTCCCTCCCTCTCTCCTTCCCTCCTTCCAGCGGTTTATCGTGTGCCTGTTCCAGTGCAAAGTACTACAGAGGAAACTGACCGAAAGACTCCAGGATCTTGTTGTGTGTGGCAGAGCCCTGACCCTGACCCTGACCCTGACCCTGACCCCGACCCTGACTTGACACGGGGCAGCCTGTGTTGAGTTTGCAGGTGCGGCCGCTCCCCTATTCTGCGTGGAAATGTGCTTGTATTTCTTCTTTCTCCCATTGACTGCCTGAGCACCCACGTGCCTCTCCTTCCGTAAGACCTCTGCCCGCCTCACACCCGCGCTGTCTAAAGACCCTGAAGCCCCCTCCAGGCTTAAGCTCCACTTGCAATGCCAGCAGAGAGAGAGAGAGAGAGAGAGAGAGAGACTCTGCCATTGTTCCCATGGCTCCATGGACGGGATCCCATGCTGCCTAGGCGAGCATGCCCCAGACCACTGTCACCGTGGGGCTGCTGTGCGGGATCCCACGTGTAGGTTCGGGAGGTTTCTGCTTTCTATTACTCTGGCCATTGTTTCTAGAGCCTCCCACCCTGCAGTGGGTGTTGGGCTCCGGAGGCTTCCAGCCTGAGCCATGGGCTCAGCTCTGCACTGCTGGGCTGATGTTGAGCCCGGTGGTGAGTCTGGACGTCTCCAGGTCCGCTTCCCCTGCCATTGACTCGTGGTGAGGTCACCTTGTGTCACAGCATCTGTGTGTGCCACCAGCTCTCAGGGAAATGTCCCCTTTAGCCAAGGCATTCGAATAATGTCAGTGCTCGGAGAAAAGAGGGAGGGGACCCGGTTCCTGTCCTCTCAGGAGTCTTGTGTGCCCTGGGATGGGCTGATCCATCACGTTCCTCAGAGACCAGTTCTGTGTAGAGAGGGGAGGTGGGGGGGCAGCCTCTGTCGGTGCCCCCCAAAGGTCCCCGAACACCATTCCTGTAGGGCAAGGGGGGGCTGCTCCCTTCACACTTGCATTTCCAAGCAGGGGCCACCCAGGGTTCCAGGGCGAGCCTGGCTGACTTCCTGTGTTCACCGGACAGAGAGACAACAGCCTGCATCCTCTTACTCTTTAAAAGACAAACACTCTACAGCTCAGCCTCCCCAGGAAGCCAGGTTCAAGTGCAGTTGGCACAGCCGGAAGTGCCCGGGGAGTCCGTTTAGGGAGGGATTGCTTCAACTAGGGACAGGGAGGATAACACCCCCCGGAGGTGGTGTTTGATGTGCAGGACAAGAAAGATTTGGAGGCGCAGAGAGGCAAGAAGAGGAAGTTCATGGGATAAGCAAGGAGGTGAGAGGTGCAGGCGTGTCTCAAGTACAGGGCGGAGTTCCCTCTGCTGACACGAGAGCTATTGGTAGGAAAGTGTGGGCTAGGGCACAACCCAGACGTGTGGTGGGGCTGTACCTGGAAGGGTCCTAAATGCCATGTGGAGGCACCTGGGTTCTGTCCCCAGGAAATGGGAGCTCTTGAACATTTTTGAGCAGGGAGGGACTTTTTTGGAGCTTTGGGACAGTTACCATGTCAATAGTGGGTAGGAAGAGTTGTAGCCAGGATGCTTGGAATAGAGGACCAGAGGAGGCTGCCTCATCCCCACGTGGTGACCTGGGGCCACCGGACTCCGTGGTGCAGGAGAGAGATCACCTCGGGGAACAGAGGCTGAGGGGGCCTGCGGGAAGCACATCACTTAGCTCCACGTGTTGTAGCCGTGTTTGCATTTAGCTGTTGGAGGGCAAGGCCTGGGTCTTACCCATCCTTGTGTCCCTTGACTGACCCTGAGCCCTACAAAGCCCCTCCCGGTGCCTGGACGCTGCTCTTTGCTGAGCAAATGGTGGTTCTCTGGTGCCTGCACGTGAGACGTCCCTCCGTGCCTGCTGGGAAGTCTGGCTCTGCGAGCCACAGCTGTGGGTTGGGCTCCTCTCCCTGGCCGGGCTGCCATTCCCATGACTGTGTGGTCCTGAGCAGCTCTCCCTTTGGCCCAAGACCAGGGCTAAGCTCTTTTTTCTCCAAACCTCCCCAGCAGAGCCCAGAGCTTCCTGACCCTCTGGAGCTAAGAGCTACACACGGGCTTTGCTGCAAGCTCCAGGGCCACCAGAAACCCTTTTGTCCCCCTCTAGACCCAAGACCTTGGTGGAACAGAGAAGAAAAGCACAGGGAGAAGGAAATCATAATAACAGCCCCTAGGTGTGGAGCCAGAACCACGTGCCAGGCACACACTTTGCCCTCCTAGCCACCCGTGGGGGGACTGCTATCGTTATCCTCTTTTTCACAGATGAGGATACTGAGGTTCAGAGTGGTTGTGACTTGCAAAAAGTCACAAAGCTAGTGACTGCTGGGATCAAGATTGGAACCCAGATCCAAAGCTCTTGCTTATTAGCTTCTCTGCCTTGATATCAAAGCACTTTCCTTGGTCGGCAGTGGTGACAAAGGGGTCCAGATCTTAGATGTTTGTTTTTCCCTTGGTTTGGAAGAAAAGAGTATTCTTTTTTTTTTTTTTTTTTTTTTAAGATTTTATTTATTTACAAGAGACAGAGAGAGAGAGAGAGGCAGGAAGCAGAGGGAGAAGCAGGCTCCCTGTGGAGCAGGGACCCCAATGGGGGACTCGATCCCAAGACCCTGAGATCATGACCTGAGCCGAAGGCATACGCCTAACCGACTGAGCCACCCAGGCTCCCAGAAAAGAGTATTCTTGAGGACTATTTGGTTGCAAGTGACAAAGACCCATTTAAAACTTGCTTTAAAGAGAGGAGGGACGGAGGGCTGTTTCTTGCCTCACACACTGGAAGGTGAGGTAGAGCAGGTGCAGGCTGGACCCGGGGCAGTCAGGTTCATGGCCCTGAGCCCCACCTTTCTGCTTCTGCCAGGGCATCAGCTTCGCTCCTGCATACCAGATCTTCCCCTGACCCCCAGCAACATCAGGTGCTCATTCTTACAGCATGTGCCCCCAAACGAGGGAAACTCTTCTCTGCCAGCCCGAGGTAGAAAATCCTGGGGCAGTCCTCAGATTGCCCTGCCTCGGGTCACGTGACCGATCCTGGACCGATCGCTAAGCCCGGGACAGGATTACTACAATTGCCGCAACTGGGGTCTTGTGCTCCCGCCCAAAGCCAGGGAGTCGGGTGCTCTGACTGAGTGGATGCCACCCTGAGAAGCTCGTCACTGCAAGGAGCAGGGCCCAGGAGAGGTGGTACCATCCCTCCACGACAGAAAACAAGGCAGGCAGCTCCCCGTGGGACCTGTGATCAGCTGCACTTTCAGGGTGTCCTTGTGTTCCGAGGGAGTGTTTGTGGTCTGTGGTCTAGCGCAGGAGCAGGGCCCAGGTGAGAGCTAGCATACCTGCCTGGGAGGAGCAGCGGTGGCATTGACCCTTTGATCTACGGTCCCTCTCGGCCGTAACGTGGGGACACATTTGGGAGTCTAGGCTGGACTTCCTGACCAGGGTGCTTAGTTCCTGACTTGTCGGTGGTAAGTGACAGAAACACACCTCAAATGGACTTGAGCCAAAAAAAGAAACAAAGCAGAACTAAAAAATCAAGATTGATTTCTATAACTGAAGAAATCCAGGGCCTCGGATCCTACTGGATCCAGATACTGAGCATCACCTGGGATCCACCTGGCCTATGTCCTGGTTCTGTGTTCTTGGCGTTGGCTTTAGACTTAGTCTCAGGTAGGCTCCCTTGAGGTGGTGGCAAAGAGATACCGGGCTTACATCCAACCAACTTAGCAACCTTACTTAGCAGGGACAGAGAAAGAGAGAGAGCATGCCTGATTTCCACTAGCTCTAGCAGGAAACCCAGGAGTGGGCCCTTCTTGGCCTGGCTTGGAGTATATGTCATCTCCAGATTATAGCCAGGGAGGGTAAATGACTTGGATCCATTAAACCTGGAGCCCATCGAGTGAGAGTGGAGGAGGGGGTGGTTCCCAAAGGAAAATAAAACTTTGTCACCAAAAGCAGCAGGGGAAGGGGCACAGGGCTGGCCAAGCAGCCTCTGTCCACTGATATCCCATACTGCTTCTCTCCCAGTCTAGCCCTGAAACGATCACCTGGCTTGCTGCTGTGTCCATCCTCTTGCCAGTGTTAGCTGTGTGTCCTCCCATCTTTTCTCCCTTTCCGGAAGAACACTCACGCACCTGCTACTTGCCCCTCTCCCCCAATCACCCTGTACAACCGTGGCTGCATAGATGGTTGGGCTGGAAGGGAACTCGTTGATCTTTGCGTCCCCCCCTTTAATATTACAGATGGCCAAACCACACCCCAGAGAGGAGCGGTGACCTGGGCGCAGTCACCCAGTGAGTTAGGGCGGAGCCAGGGCTGGAGCGGGGTGATTGGACTACCAGCCAAGTGGTGTTTTCTTCTCGTACTATAAGTTGAACTCAGTGACATCACGTCTCCCTTCCAAATACAAAGAGCAACATTCATGCTGATAATGTTAAATTTAAAACATGTTAAATGGTTGCTAAAGACTTGGAGTTTGGATGTTCAGCCAAGAGAGAAAAAACAAGGGAGGTGGGTTTATCATTAGCCAGACTCAGCGTTTCCCAGTCAAACACTAACCGTTTCTTGGCCCCTGAGAGGCCCTGTCCTCTGGCCAAACTCGTGCTTAGTCGATTAGCTGGTGGCCTCCTTCACTAAGACAGACCAGATCAGGGAGGATTTAAATATCCCATGGCCATGGAATTCCCTTCTTCACAAGATTCATTAATCACGAAATTTCACTCACCCACCCCACCCCCTCCCTGCATCGCGCACACACTCACACATGCACACAAACACGCACACACTCACACATGCACACAAACACGCGCACACACACACACAAGCACAAGCCCTTGCTAAGCTTGGGGCTGGTCCTCAAGGTGGGAGTGGTTTTGTTGGTGCTGAGTCGAACGGAAGACTTAGGAGCTTTCTTTGCCTTCTTTCCATGGATCATGTGGCCGTGGTCCAAGGCCTTTGGCTCCTGATGGCCTGGGGAAGTCTTCTCTGAGCTCACTCAGATGTTCAGAATCCAAGCTGCTTCCTGCTGGGCCACGGTCCAGCTCATCACTTCTCCAGGAAGCTGAGTCTCTGCCCGGGGCTTCTGGGTCCCTCCACCTCCCCTGGCCTAGAGTCCAGCACCGTCGACGTGGCAGCCACCTCTTGGCTGTATCATCTTGATTAGTCATTCCACCTTGGCTCCATCTCTCTTCTGGTAATTTCCCACCCACACAGTGGCCTCCCCCGAGGCTCCTGCATCCTTCCTGGGTCTGGCTGACCCGGTCGAGCATGCTTACTTGTTCCTTCGCTGTGGCTCCCGCCTCTGGAACATTCACCCACATACTGAGCTCAGCAGTGCTGCTCAGATGTTCCCCCTAAGGAACAGTGAGGGGAAAGAAAGTGTTTTCATCTCCCAAGGTTTTGGGGTATCTGCCTGATGCAGCTTTGGCCATCCCCAATGGTCGACAGTGCGACATTTGGCCAAAAATAAAATCAAATAAGGAAAGGGCCAAAAGGCACTGTGATTGATTTAATCAAGGTAATCAAGGGGTCCCTGGTAACCTGGTAACCTCAGTGAGCATGATTTTCAGGGGAAGGAGTGGGAAGTAAGTGGAAACTGGGGTGGGGTGCTAGAAGGAAGGAGGTGGGCGATTGGATTGGGAGAGATCTTGTGAGAATCTGGTGTCTACATAGGTCTCTGAAGGAGACTTTGACAGGCTGTTGGGCATGAGGGAGCAGAGTGTTGAGGTCATTCCGGGCAAGGGGCGGCAGGAGCAGGAAATCAGGAGGCATGTCCACTTTGTGTGGCCATGGAGTAAGCCTCTGCCTTTCTGTAAGCATAGTGAACCCCCCCACACCCGGAAGGATTGTCCAGCTTTGCGTTGTTGTGTGTGTGGTTGGTTTCTTGTTTCTTCCTTTTTTTTCTTTTATTTTTCTTTATATGTTCTTTATATGTTCTCTTGTTTCTTCCTTTTTTTTCTTTTATTTTTATTGAAGTGTAACTGACATAACATCCTATTAGTTTCAGGTATATATCATGGTGCTTTGATATTTTTAGACATTATGAAGTGATCCCCATAATAAGTCATCTTGTAAGTCATCTGTCAATGTACAAAGTTATTATAATACTATCAACTGTATTCCCTATGCTGAACATTGCATCCCTGTGACTTATCTACTTTTTAAAATTTTTAAAACTTGTATTTGTTTATTTTAAGCAGGCTCCACGCCCAGTGCGGAGCCCAGCGTGGGGCTCCATCTCACAAACCTGAGATCATGAACTGAGATCAAGAGTCAGACACTTAACCAATTGAGCCACCCAGGCGCCCCTCTTGTTTTTTTTGATAATAGCCAATCTGACTAGTGTGAAGTGATCTGTCATTGTGGTTTTGATTTACATTTTCCTGATGATGAGTGATGTTGAGCATCTTTTCATGTGTCTGATGGCCATCTGTATGTCTTCTTTGGGAAAATGTCTATTCAGGTCCTCTGCCCATTTTTAAATTGAGCTTTTTGGGGGGGCATTAAGTTAATTATGTAAGTTTTTTATATATTTTTGATGTTAACACCTTATCAGATATATGGTTAGCAAATATCTTCTCCCATTCCGTAGGTTGCCTCTCTGTTTTGTTGTTGGTTTCCTTCATTGTGCAGAAGCTTTTTAATTGGATGTAATCACATTTGTTTATTTTAGCTTTTCTTGCCCTTGCCTGAGGGTCCTGGCCCAAAAAACATCACTAAGGCCCATGTCAGAGAGCTCACTGCCTATGTTTTCTCCTAGATGTTTATGGTTTCAGGTCTTGCATTCAAGTCTTTAATCCATTTGAATTTATTTTTGTGTCTGGTGTAAGAAAGTGGTCCAGTTTCATTCTTCTGCATGTAGCTGTCCAGTTTTCCCAGCGCCATTTATTGAAGACATTGTCTTTTTCCCATTGGATATTTTTGCCTCCTTGTTGTAGGTTAACTGACCATATAAACATAGATTTATTTCTGGCCTCTCTATTCCATTCCACTGATCTATGTGTCCGTTTTCGTGCCAGTACCATACTGTTCTGATTACTATAAGCTTGTAGTGTAGTTTGAAAGAAGGGAGCATGCTACCTGCAGCTCTGTTCTTTCTCAAGACTGCTTTGGCTGTTCAGGGTCTTTGGTGGTTCTACACAAGTTTTAGAATTATTTGTTCCGGTTCCATGAAAAATGCCACTGATATTTTGATAGAGATTGTATAGGATTTGTGGATAATTTTGGGTCGTATGGACATTTTAACAATATTAATTCTTCCAACCCATGTGCATGGGATATCTTTGCATTTATTCGTGTCATCTTTAATTTCTTCCACCAGTGTCTTTTTTTTTAAGATTTATTTATTAGCGAGAGAGAGTGAGTGAGCACGAATGGCGGGGGAGGGGCAGCAGGAGAGGGAGAAGCAGACTCCCCACTGAGCAGGGAGCCTGACTCTGGACTCGGTCTCAGGACCCTGGGATCTGAGCCAAAGGTAGACGCTTAACCGACTGAACCGCCAGGCGCCCCATTTCACCAGTGTCTTATAATTTTCAGAGTACAGGTCTTTCACCTCCTTGGTATTTATTCATAGATATTTTATTCTTTTTGATACAATTGTAAATGGGATTTTTTTTTCTTAATTTCTCTTTCTGATAGCTCATTATTAGTGTATAGAAACACAACTGATTTGTGTATGTTAATTTTATATCCTGCAACTTTACTGATTCATTTATTAGTTCTAGTAATTGTTTGGTGGAGTCTTTAGGGATTTTTTAAATATATAGTATCATTTTATTTGCACATAGTGACAGTTTTACTTCTTCCTTTCCAATTTGGGTACCTTTTATTTCTTTTTTCTTGACTAATTGCTCTGGCTAGGACTTCTATGTCAAATAGAAGTGGTGAGAGTGGACATCCTTGTCTTGTTCCTGATCTTAGAGGAAAAGCTCTCATCCTTTCACCACTGAGTATGGTGTTAGCTGTGGGTTTGTCATATATGGCCTTTATTAGGTTGAGGTATATTCCTTCTACATCGACGTTGCTGAGAGTTTTTATCATGAATGGATGTTGAATTTTGTCAATTGCTTTTTCTGCGTCTGTTGAGATGATCATGTATTTTTATCCTTTGTTTTGTTAATGTGGTGTATCACGTTGATTGACTTGCAGATGTTGAAGCGTCCCTGCATCCCTAGAATAAATCCCAAATGATGATGGTGTATGATCCTTTTAATGTACTGTTGACCGACTTTGGATTTTGTGGTTTGGGATTTTTGTGGGGTTTTGTGGGGCTGGCGACAGGGCCCTGTCTGCAGTGCTTAGGACTTTGGGGCTGGGGGTGTGGGGGTTCATCATCAGGAAGTCATCAAAAGCTGACTCAGCTTCCTCCACGAAGAGGAAGCATCGGGGCCATGTCCTCAGTGGGTTTAGTCCCGCCTTCAGAGCCTGCTTCCCGGTAAAAAGTTGACATTTGCTCGGAGCATATGGTCTACACTCTAGAACAGTGGTTCTCACACTGTGGCATCCAGACCAGCGGCACCAGCAGCATCTGGCAATGCTCAGGCCCAAATCCTCAGGCCCCCCCCAGACCTACAGAATCTGAAACTCTGGGGGTGGGGCTCAACATTGGCATTTCTAGCAAATTCTCAGGTGATACTCCTGGTGCAGGGACCGTACTTTGAGAACCACTGGCCTAGACAAGCTAGAAGTCCCCTCCGCCTTCAGGGATGGCTCAGCATTGGCACTGGAGAGACCAGCTGGCAATGGTCAGGACTTACAAGAAGCTCTGTCTCTGGGAGGAGATGAATGCTTCTCCTGAGACAGAGAAATGAGGCGCCAGGGCAAACCTCCTCAGGGTCACGGCAGGGCCTTGGCAACCTGCGTGGAGTGACCAGGAAGGGCTCTGTCTTTTTGCAGGTGGGTGACCCTGGGCAGGTACCCCACATCTCACACTCTCAGCGTGCCCATTGGGGAAGTGGCTTTACGTCTGCCTCAGTTGGTTTGAGGATCGAGGAGTCACCACACACTGGCATAGGTAGGGCTGCGTATAGACACATAGTAGGGCTGCATGTACGCCCCTCTCCCTGACCACGGCAACACCGGCTTCCGCTGCCTGCCCCATCTCCTGCCACCTCACACACGATATAGGCCCCAAAGTTGTTCCCAGGCTGGGAGATCACGTGGGCCTCAGGGACCTTATTTAGTATGAAATGTCCCACATGAGAAATGAGGAGGTCACCTCTCTTCTCTTGCATTTATCTCCCCTCCCAAGACCATCACCATTTAATGCAAAACACAGCCTCCCTTCCACCCAAAACCCACGTCGGCCGGGTAGAAAATGTCTCTCGCTTGCTGCCTGGAGAAAGTCCCAAATCTGCAGCCAGGTCCTGCCGGCCCCGGGCTCTCTCCGCCCTGGCGTGGGGGCCCCGTGTGCAGCCCTGCCAGGCCGCTGCCGCTGGGCAGTCCCTCTCATGATAAATTGGACCAGCAGTCTAGACAGTACGTGATTGTGTCTGTCTCACCGCGAGGGGGGGCAGATGACGTCAGCGGCCCCGTGCTGGGGGCGTGCCCGGCACCAGGCAGCCAGGGCCAGTCACGAGTCTCGGGGCAGGAGGAGGGCTCCTCCACCCACAGCCGACGTTCCCTGTTGGGTGACATCCCCCTCGGCAGGGAGGCTGGTGACAGGGATGGGGCACGGAGCCGGCCCCGAGAAAACCGCAGTATCCATCTGGCCAGGGGAAGAAGACACCCCAGCAGGGCCTGTCTCTCGCCTCCAGGGGAGCTGCCTGGGACAGAGCGTCTGTCTTCATCTGGGGCCGTCCTGCAGTCCCGATTCATTGTGAACCGGAGCCTGAGTGTGATTACACAAGACTCCCCCTTTTAAAAACAAAAACAGCTCCCCCTTAACCCCTCACCTCTCCTGAGAGCCTTCCTTCCGGCACAGCTCAGCTTCTCAAAAGAGCTGCCTGTTCTCGCTGTCTCCACCGGGGACCCCTGAATTGCTAGCTGTCAAGGGTCCGTGTCACTCCTCACCCTTCTGGAATGCTCGGGCACATCTGTCATAGCTGACCGACCATCCTTCTTGGAAAGCTGTCCTCAGTTTCCATCACACCCCTGGCCTGGCCGTCCTCCAACCTCTCTACTTCTTCTCTGTCCCCTCCCTGCTCCCCTCCTTCCCTCTCCCCCTTCTGGGGTGCTGACTCCAGCGCCCTGTCCTTTCCTCACTGCTCTTCTCACTCAGGGCGATTTTCTCGGGGAATTACATCTGTCCCATGGCCTCCACCTACACTCTTGTGCAAACAAGTCCAAACTAGGCCTGGCCCAGACCTCTCCTCTGAGCTCCTGACCCTTTTATCCAGCTGCCCACCCAGCACGCCCCTTGGCTATTCCACAGGCATCTCAAACCCAGCACGTTCAAAACCCAGCTGATGAGCTGCCCCAAACCTTCCCTCTGCCCATGCTCCCCTCCCTTGAGAGGTGTCCACCGATTACAGAAAATTACAGGAGATGAGGAACTGGAAATACAAAAAAAAGAACTCAAATTTCCATAGTCCCAGCTACTTGCTGTTTGGATGTACTGACTTCTGGTCTTTCTATGCTTTTAATATCTAGTTTCCCCACCTAACATTTTAACCTAAGGATGCGCCTGCTATTACCAATTCTGCGTAACTTACTTTAAAATTGTTTGGAGGGGCGCCTGGGTGGCTCAGTCAGTTAAGCGTCTGCCTTCAGCTCAGGTCATGATCCCAGGGTCCTGGATCGAGTCCCACATCGGGCTCCCTGCTCCACGGGGAGTCTGCTTCTCCCTCTCCCTCTGCTGCTCCCCTCCCCTGCTTGTGCTCTCTCTCTCTCTCAAATAAATAAATAAAATCTTCAAAAAAAGAAAACATTAAAATTTAAAAAATAAAACTGTTTGGAACAGATAACACCTTCTTTTTTTTTTTTTTTTTTTAAGATTTTATTTATTCCTTTGAGACACAGAGATACAGAGAGAGAGAGAGAGCATGAGCAGGGGGAGAGGCAGAGGGAGAGGGAGAAGCAGGCTCCCCGCTGAGCCAGGAGCCCGATGCGGGGCTCGATCCCAGGACCCTGGGATCATGACCTGAGCTGAAGGCAGACGCTTAACCATCCGAGCCACCCAGGCGCCCCAGATAACACCTTCTAACAGTACAAAAGGGGACGTTGTAGAAAGTAAGTCTGCCTCCCACACCAGCCCCCGTCAGCTGGTTCCTGCCCCAAGGCAACTGCCCTCCTTTGCAGAGCCTTTTAACGATACTTTGCGCCCACACAATGCCATTCCCACCCTTCCCTGCACGTAGACCAGCACAGCATGCACCCTGTTGGCACCTGCCCCTTTCCCATTTGAGAAGCTGTCTTGGAAATCATTCCCTAACGGCCCATGCGAGCCTCCTCCTCCTCGTTTCCAGACTCTCCGTGCACTGCTGCCTGGTCATCGTGGTTAGGAAACTGGTGGTCCCCTGACAGACGTTTGAGTGGTTGGCCGTCATTACTATTATCCATCAGACTGCAGTGGAGACGCACTGGTGGGGGCGCCAGGGCCCCGGCCAGGAGGAAGGGATGTGAGGGCAGTTTTGAAGGAAGAATCGATGAGGCCTGGAGTAGGCAGAGAGGTGACAAGCCTGGTAACAGGAGACCAGGTGACAGGACTGCAGGGCCCCCATGAGTCTAGTTCTGAGCTCGTTGGTCCTGAGTGGGGATGCAACACTAGAGAGATGCAGGCCCAAACCTTCGGGGGGGAGGTTAAGGCCAGAGGCCTGGGCTTGGGACTGAGCTCATGAAGGAGGAGCACCGCTGTGCAAGGTGCTAGGCCCAGAGCCAGCTCCTTTACTCCTCACAGCAACGTGAGAAATCGGCATTATCCCCACTTTACAGACGAGGGGATAAAAACTGATGGGCTCCAGTCCTGCATCTCTGCCATTGCACAGGCCTCCTCTGTGGGCGGGAGGAGACGGGGGAGACCGCCGGGTGGGTGGGCAACAGAGGGGACAGAGTGCTTCCAAAGAGGCCCCGTTTGTGACCTCAGGCACTGAATTCAGAGCTGCTTTCTCCACCGGTCAGGTCTCCACGTGGCAAGGCCTTGGACGAAGTGGGGCGTCTGGGGTCTGCTGGGCCCTACCTGCCTCTAACCCGGGGCTCTTGCTCTTCCCTGGCAGGTTCTGCCCATTGTCATCTTCTTCAGCTGTGTCATGTCCATTCTGTACTATGTGGGCCTCATGGAGTGGGTGATCCAGAAGGTGAGTTCCCAACGCCACGGCCTCTGGGCTCTCGGGGAGCTACCTACCCGTGGGGCTCCTGCTCTCCCAGAAGGCCTTGCACCCAGAGCCCGAACCCTCCCTCACTCCCCAGCTCTGAGAGCCTGAACCCTCCCAGGATCCTGCTCCCGGGGTCCATACCCTCCCAGAATCCTGCTCCTGGGGTCTACACTTCCCACTCAGAGTCTACTGTTTGCAGAGTCTCTTGTCATGATACTAAAGGGAGATGGCACCAAATACAATGTGGTCTTTGTGTGAGGGAAGTTGGCAGAACTGAGGCTGCTTTGAGAAGAAATATCAGGGAAAGAAATCATTTGTACCAAAAAGATCTTGAGAGACTGGAGCAGTGGGCCACGTGGGCCAGACTTAGCTGGTGTGCATGTCAAATCCTGTGCTTATGTTCATAAAATGTGCTGCACGAAACCAGGACACAGGAGGTGGCATCGGGCGGTGATTGGACCTGGCCATGGGGATGAGTCTGAGGTTTTAGCCTATCAAGCTCAGCATAAACCAGGGGCAGCAGGGGGCCACCAGAAAGACAAAACCACCTGTTATGTAAGGAGTGCGCAGCGCAGGGCAGGAGGGAGGCAGTTCTCTCCAAACCCGGAGTGTGTGTTCGGCCAAGGGGCTTTGGCAACTGAAGCCTCAGGGGAACAGTGACAGGGCCCGACACCGTGCCCTCCACAGCATGGTTGCAGGACGTAGGGCTGCTGAGCCTGGAAAAGAGGCTAGGATGGAGGAGGTGAGGGTAGGAGAGCCGTCTCCAGATGCCTATAAAAGAAGGGTTAGGGAGGTTCCTGCAGCTGGGAGAAATTCCAGGGAAGCAGACTTCATCTTGATTGAAAGGAAGAACTTTCTAATACAATGTTTCCCAAAGCCTTTTTCACAAAACTTCAGCTCCATGGAGGGTTAACACATGTTACGAGGTAAAGGGATCCCATGGTCAAATACTTTTGTGAAGCTGGGCTAGACAAATTCGAACAGGTTTTTTGTGCAGGACTTTTCAGAGCCTTTTTCTAAGCTATGTATTTGGTAACCTCCAAGGTGTGTGTGTACAGAAATTCTCAAGTATATTGGGCCAGGGAACCCTTTTGTATGGAGACAGAGAACATGCATGTGAGAAGCCCTGTTGTAGTGATTGGAGCTATCCTAAGGTGGAGTCGGGGGGCCTTGGGAAGTGGTAAGCCCCCATGAATGGAGGTGTGAAAGGAGAAATGTAGGTGAGGGTTTCCTATGCTGGGCTGGAAGTTGGAAGGAAGACTTACCAGGTGCTTCCACCCTGCCCCTGACTCTCTCCGACTCGGGTTTGCCTGCCCACAAGGAGCTCTCTGCCTCCTAGATCAGCTGGCTGCTGCAGGCCACCATGGGCACAATGGCCACTGAGACCCTGAGTGTGGCTGGAAACATCTTTGTGAGCCAGGTGGGTACTGCAGCCCCTGCCCTCATGCTCAGCAGCAGCATTCCCGGCAGGGTGGGGGATGGGGGCGGCGGGGGGCGGTCCTGAGTCCTCAGAGCTCTGATTCAGGCAGCGGAAGAGACACTTGGACCTTCTCCCAGGGTCACCAAAGGCCGCTGCCCCGGAGATGCTCTGTTCGGGGGTGCACTCTTTGCCTGAGTCATGCCAGGGAGGATGGCCTCTGTCTGGCACCTCCGACTGCTCTAGGCCATGGAGGTCTTCATCCGCTTAGAGACTCACAAATCCTACAGGTGGCGTCCACCTTTCTCCCTTCCTGTAGAAACAGGCTCGAGGGTGGGAACAGCTTGCCACGACCCCACAATATAAGTCAGGACTTAGAATCCACCTGTTCCCTTTCCTGGGCAATGTTCCTTACATGACATCATTTTGTCTTCTTTTTTACCCTCCTTCTTTCTGAAATGTATTTTCCAAAGTAAATGTGACTCTAAAGGGCCATGTCAGCCCTGAGCCCCTTTCAGAAGGCCCGGTCCTCCCGGGGGTGAGACCCCAGAGCCCGTTCCAGGGACCTAGCCCATCGGAACAACATTGGGGTCACCAAAAGTCCCTTTTTGCCACAGAAAACCATATTTCACTGGACAGTTTAGGAAACTAGAGCATATTTTCATCTTTTTGGCAATAGTACCACTGGGTTGATTTCAAAGGGTTTTTTTTTAAGCCAATGAAGACAGATGTGCTCTTAGATAAATTGTCTCAAATCCCTTCAGATGTTTAAAATGAAGCAAAAGAGAAAGAAATACTGAAATACGAAAGCACGTCTTTAAATGAAATGTGGCAAATGTGCTCCATGGTTTTTGCTGAGAAAATACAAATTTTAGGTGAATGGGATTTGGGTGATGTGAAGAGCTCCCCAAGTGAACTGACTTTGGACCGGTTGGTGGGCACATTGACCTAGACCCCTGAGTCTTTGCCTCGCTTCCCCCAAGGGAAGGGGATGGGGAGCCTCTGAGGATCAGCAGCATCATCTCAGCCCTGATGCTGGTGGCCTGGGTCCTCTTCTCTGGCCACACTCTGTCCCTGGGGGGTTGCACCAGCCCCATGGCTTAACCGCTTCAAGTGTCACCCCAGACCCTAGCTCCAGCATGACCCACCCAACTGCCCCTTGACCTTCCCCTTGGGTACCTACAGGGCATCTCAGATTCACCACACCAAGTCCAAGCAGGTTAACCCCGATTCCCTCCTCCTCCCAGCTGCACGCTTCCAAGTCTTTCTCTTCTCAGGAAAGGGTACTTCCTGCAGCGTCTTCCACGAAGTCGATCAGACAAAACTCCAGGAGTCTTCCTTCCTTCCTCGGCTGCCCTCGCTCCCGGCAGCCTCCGGCCCACCTGCCCCCCCTCCTCCAGCTCCAGCGCCCCACCCTCACCCCCTCTGCCACAGGCACACGGGCCTGCTCGTGGGTCCTCAAAACTGCTAAGCTCAAATCTGCCCCAGGACCCTTGCTGTGCACCCTGCCTGCAATGCTGTGCTACCAAATCCAACCGATGGCCCCTGTGGTCTCAGCTCCAATGTCACCTCCTCGGACAGCCCTTGCCTGTTAATTCTAAACACCCCGCAACCACCAGGCATTCACCAGCACATATCTCCGTAGCTTTAGCACCGTCTACGAGACACTGTTTATCTACCTGGTTCCTTGCTGGTTATCCATTTCTTCCCATAACCCACCCTCTTCCATTGCTCCCAGGATAAAAACTGTGCGGTCAGGGGTTCTATCTTGTTTACCCCCAATCCCTATTCTATAGAAGGGTCTGGAACATAGGAGGTGCTCAATAACTGTTCGTTAAATGAATAAATGAATGGCTCCAGGCTTGCCCAGATGCCCTGGAGTAAACACACCACCGAATGCCCATCTCCTTTCTTTCTGGCAACCCCTATGGCTTCATTAAAAGCTCAGGCCTGGCGTTCCATCCACTTCTGGCCCTTTGCATGAACAGAGGTAATTCTCTGAACCTCTCTGATTCTCTGTTTGCTCTCCTGGAAAAGGGGGATGACCACTTCTTTCTCAGAAGGTCATGAGTGATGAATGGGAGGTGCCAGGACCTAGTGGGCACTTGACCCAGGGGAGCGTCATCAGGCCAAGAGGAAGGGCTGGGGGTCCTTGCCTAGAGCCAGGCCAATGCCAAGGATCAGGGAGGCCCAGCCAAGTACAGACTACGGTCCCGACCCTGCCTTGCTGACTCTGCCCCTGGGATCCCCGGGACCCTCTGCGACTTGTGCCCACTCCCGGGGGAAGGGGGACACCCTGGCCGTCTGACATCTTTCCTGTTTGCAGACGGAGGCTCCTCTGCTGATCCGGCCCTACCTGGCCGACATGACTCTGTCCGAAATCCACGCCGTCATGACCGGAGGCTATGCTACCATCGCTGGCAGCCTGCTGGGCGCCTACATCTCCTTTGGGGTATGTCGAGCTCTCCCTGTGCTTGCTGAAAACCTCCAGAACCTGAAACCCTCCTTTTGTGGGAGCCGCACACAGCTCGTGGCCGGAGCAACCTAGAGTCTTCCGACGTGGGCTGCGCCGGGAAGGCGGGCCAGGTGGGGGGACCGTCCGGCCTTCTCGCGTGGCCACGGGGGGCAAGAGTTCCCAGTGTTCCACCTACTGAGCACCTCTCCTGTACCAGGCACAGTGCTAGGTATCTCGACATTCCCATTTTACAGATGAGGAAGTTGAGGCTCAGAGAATAGGCGAGATGCCCCAGCCAGGATTCGAGCCCACATCTGTCTCACTCTAAGACTCATACACACAGTCCCTCACCTGGGCTGTCCCTGGAGATCTGTCCTTCTCCCCCTGCCCTCCTCTTCCCCACACCCTTGCTGGGCACAAGTCCTTCCTCTGCTCCTAAATTATTGCTTATGCAGCTTTTGAGCGCAATACATTTCTAGGTCAAATTCCAATGGTGTGACTCAAGCCCTTACACCAATCCCAATCCTGCGTGGCAAGCAGAGATGAATCTTCCCATGTGTCCCCTACAAAGTGCCTGGTAATAGCGCTCTGCATTTGTTAAACACTCTGTACTTCTTTGTGCTTCCACATGCAAATCTTTAAAGATCTTAATGTTTTTCTTAACTATCAAAGAAATTCTTGCTTCTTGCAGAAGCGAGGAAAGTAAAAAAAAAAAAAGAACTTCTTCAAACCCACTTCTCAAGGGAACTGCTTTTACTAGATTAGAAGTTTAGAACAGCAGTTCTCTTGACTGAGAGCTTGTTAGAAATGCAAATTCTTGGGCCCCCCCGCAGACCCACTGAATCAGAAATGCTGGGGATGGGGCCCATATCCTGTATTATAACAAGCCTTCCAGATGACTCTAGTGCTCAATTTGAGGACCATTGACTTAAAATTCATCATTCCAGATCTGTCTGTGTCGTCATTTAAGTATGTATACCTGAATACACACATACTCGCTTTCTTTTTTTACTAAAAATGAAGTAATTGTACCCTTGGTTTTCGGCAGTTTGCCGTTTTCTTGCAAAATCTGAGCATGACATGAAATCCAGAAGTAAAAAGGAAAAGGTTGACAGAGCTACTCATAAAGATGAAAAATGTCTATATGGTGAAAGTCACAATTTTTAAAAAGTTTAAATGATTGATCAGGTGAAAATAGTTCATAAATCATAAAAAGATATTCCAGCTCACTGATAGTCAAAGAAATTAAAACAATAGTAACTTCTGTTTCTTCTAGAAGATGTGCAATATTTTACATGCTTCTATTTTTTAAAAAATACTTTATTTATTTGCCAGAGAGAGAGAGAGAGCACAAGCAGGGGCAGCAGCAGGAAGAGGGAGAGGGAGAAGCAGACTCCCCACTGAGCAGGGAGCCTGACAGGGGCTTGGGGCTCGATCCCAGACCCCTGAGATCAGGACCTGAGCTGAATGCAGACACTTAACCAACTGAGCCACCCAGGCGTCCATTTACATGCCTCTAAATGGCAGGGCTATAGGGCGCTCTTGACGGGAGTGTAATTTGCTGTCACCTTTTGGGAGAACATCTGTCAGTCAGTTTAAATACTCTTTCCCAGGCGCCTGGTGGCTCAGTCAGTTAAGCGTCTGCCTTCAGCTCAGATCATGATCCCAGGGTCCAGAGATCGGGCTCCCTGCTTGGCAGGGAGCCTGCTTCTCCCTGTCTCTCTATCCCTCTCCCTCTGCCCCTCCGCCCTGCTCTCTCTCACGCTCGCTCTCGCTCTCTTTCAAATAAATAAATAAAATCTTAAAAAAAAATACTCTTTCCCTTTGATCCAGTTAGGAATATTATGATACGGAGATATTTTCTTTCTTTTTTTTAAGATTTTATTTATTTGCGAGAGAGAGAATGAGAGCATGAGAGGAAGGAGGGTCAGAGGGAGAAGCAGACTCCCCGCCGAGCAGGGAGCCCGATGTGGGACTCGATCCCAGGACTCCAGGATCATGACCTGAGCCGAAGGCAGTCGCTTAACCAACTGAGCCACCCAGGCGCCCCATACGGAGATATTTTCATAAGTGGTCAAAAAATGCCAAATTCCAACGTTATTTGTAATAACAAAAAAAAAAAAAAGGAAAGAAAGAGCGAGCAACAACCTAAATGTCATCCATATCATGTGCTGTCGCTCAGCCCCTAGAGTGAGGGGGGCCTCCTGGTGCGGATGGAGAGTGTGGCCTGCCTTTCGCTGCCTGCAGGGTCTCAAGAGTGTGTGTGTGTGTGTGTGGGGGGGATGCTAGAATAACCCACCCTGTCCCCTCCCCTGGTCCCGAATTCCACCTGTCTTTCTCATCTCTGTTCTTGGGAGTGGGCATGGGGATGAGCCAACCTGCCCTTGGGGCACATGGGCCACACTGGTAAGCTCAGTTGCCTGAAGAACTCCCCGGGCAGAGCAGATGCTGTGTGACTTTCCCAAAAGGCCCCTTGTGCTCTGGCGTTTTGATCTTCTGGGCTTGGCACCCTCCGGACGAGAATTTGAGAGATCATCTGGTTCACCAAGGCCTAGAGAGAGCCCACCACCCCGAATTGATTTTGGAAGGAATTTGATGTTTCAAAAATGGAAACTCACAACTTTGTTCCTGAAACTTTTTTCATGGCAGTGTGTTGGGGGGCGGGGGGGTGCCACCGTTTGTTGGGACTTAGGGCTTTTACATGTCTTGATATTGCTCTGGTTTCCACAGTCAGTTAAAAGAAGGGTATTCCCACTGCGTGAGCCTTGCTGCCATTACTTAAGATTAAAATACCGGGAGAACTCTCCCTATTCCACAATCTGCCTTGCCACTCAGCTTCCTTTCCTTCTTGTCTCAGGCCAGAGTCCAGGCCCAGCCCCGGGCAGTCGGGCCTCCCTCTGAAGGGACCTGGGTGCCCACTTCCCTTTAGCTCAGCAGAATGTGCAGAGGCCGCCAAATCTCCACGCACAGGCTCTGGTACGAAGCCCCAATCCCCATAGCTGGCCCAGGTGAAAAGCACCCCACAGACCTTCCTTCCCTCCTTCCCTCCCTGCTCTGGATGGGCCTTTAGTCTGGAATCCGAGAAGCTCTCTTCTGCCCCCACCTGGCACTTGGCTGCCACTGCAGCAGCCCCAGGGCCTTCTCCCACAGCCTCGCCTTCCCACCCTCTCCCCTCTTCATTCCCTGCCGCCCCCCCCCCACCCCGGGGCAGCTCCTCACTGTGTCTTTGACTCTGCCCTCAGCCCCTGAATTCCAGAAAGGTCCCTGCACACTCCTCCTCTCTCTTTGTTGCTCAACGGGCTCCCTTTGCCCTGCTCTCCTCCTATTGGATCTTTCTACCCCTGTGCCGTCTGATGCACTGACCACTAGCCACACGAGGCTACTGAGCCCTTGAAATGTGGCTGGTCTGAAATGAGATGCGCCTTGAGACCTCGTACGGACAAAAATGGATATATTTTATGAATAAGTTTTATATTGATTACATGAATGGAAAGATAATGTTTTGGATATGTTGGGTTAAGTAAAATGCATTACCGAAAATAATTTCACCTGTTTCTCTTTACTTTTTTTTTTGGCTACTAGAGAATTTAAAATCACAGACATGGTTCTCATTATATTTGTATTGGACGGCAATGGTCTAGACCTCCTCCCCTGCTCTGAGGTCCCAGGGCTCCCTTGACTGAATTCTTTCATTGTGATCTCCATTTTCTTTTCTTTTCTTTTCCTTTTTTAAGAGTTTTTATTTATTTATTTGTGAGAGAGAGAGAGAGAGAACACAAGCAGGGGGAGCGCAGGTAGAGGGAGAAGCAGACTCCCTGCTGAGCAGGGAGCCTGATGTGGGGCTTGATCCCAGATCCCTGGGATCAGGACCTGAGCCGAAGGCAGACTCTTAACCGACTGAGCCACCCAGGCGTCCCTATACATTTCCCTTTTCACCGTAGTTCCCCAAAACTCTAAAGCAGGCCCCAGCCCTCTCCACTAACCCCAGAAACTGGTCTCTCTCCCCACTCCTTTGGCTCAGGGGCCACTGTGAGGGGAGCTGTGAACACAGGCTGGGCAGGGTCATGTTGAGGGGATCAGTCACTGATGCTCCTCAATTGTGCAAGAGTGGGGGCCCCTAGGATAGGGTCTGTGAGGTTCTGAGCAGGGCTGAGAGTCTACCACTTAGTTTCCACATCTGTAAAATGGGCAGAATTTCTGCCCACCTCACAGCAGTTTAAGAGTTAAATGCAATAATAGAAAACAGAACAGTGTTGAAAAAGTGGTATTCTTTCTCTGACATATTAGGGTCAGAAATCCATCCTTCTGAAACTGGTCCATTTTATGCTTTGTAGTTGTGTGGATTTTTTTTCCTTTCTCCAAGTTTTTTTTTTTTTTTAAAGATTTTATTTATTTATTTGACAGAGAGCGCGCACAAGCAGGGGGAGAGGGAGAGGGAGAAGCTCCCTGCTCAGCCCCGATGCAGGGCTCTATCCCAGGACCCTGGGATCAGGACCTGAGCCGAAGGCAGAGGCTTAACCGAGCCACCCAGGTGCCCCAGTAAAGTTATTTTTGATGGAGGGTGCATACCCTCCGTCCCTCTCCACATGGGACCCCCTTTGGGTAGAGAGAGGAAAGCTTTGAGCAGAAGTAGGCCCTGGGATGCTGGGGCAGAAGGTGTTCCTGACGGGGCGCCTGCAGGCAGGACTGGGGGTGTCAGCCTGAGGAGTCGCTGGCAGTGGGGAGGACTGGCCCCGTGCCCCAGGGAGGCCAGTCTGGGCAGAACTCACCCCTTTCCAAGCTGTAATGACCAGCTGGAGCCCTTGAGGCTCTGGTCAGGCTTGGCGCACTCAGACAGCGTCCAGGAATGTGACACGGGTAGGATGTGTACCCTGCTCAAGTTGGCAAGGGTGAGCTGACCTCCAAAGTGGGGCAAGGGGGAGGGTCCTGGCTGATGGAGGGGAAAGTCCCCATGGGAGCTGGGCAGCTCCACAGAGGCAGGTGACGTCCCAAAGCCCAGCCTGGAACATCCAGGTTCTGGTTTCTTCCGGCAAGGAGCGGGGCCTGCACACCGAGGGCCTAGGATAGGGTGTGCAAGAGGTGGGCGTTGGTGCTGATACTCATGTTAAGGGATTTCTACTCCCAACTGAAAAGAAACAAAAGGGGTTTAAAAGAAGGAGGAAGGGCGCCGGGGTGGCTCAGTCGGTTAAGCGTCCGACTCTTGGCGTCAGCTCGGATCATGACCTCAGATGGAGCCCCCCATGGCAGCTTGACAATGCTTAGCCGTTCCCTTGTTGTTAAGATGTTTGGGTTGGTTCTAATTTTTCCACTTGGTAAATAATACAGTGTTGGGAAAATATCCCATCCATCTCTGGGGCAGAAGACAGGGAAGCAGGGGCGCCTGGATGACTCAGTTGGTTAAGTGTCTGCCTTTGGGTCAGCTCATGATCTTGGGGTCCTGGGATTGAGCCCCTCATCGGGCTCCCTGCTCAGCAGGGAGTCTGTTTCTTCCTCTCCCTCTGCTCATGCTCTCTCTCTCAAATAAATAGATAAAACCTTAAAAAAAAAAACAACAGGGAAGCAAAGGGTTTGAGGCCATAGTAAGGATACTAATTCAGGAAGGATGAATCCCTGGGGCCCAGGTTGCTCTGCCATCCTGCTGGGAAGGAATTCGGTAGCATGGCTCCTGTAGACAGACCCAGGGCCAAAGGGTGGCTGTTTTGGTGGCAGATTTCCTAAGGGCTCTCTGACCACAGCAGTGGATGTGATGGGCCACCTTGAAATGGTGAGCTCCCTGTCACAGTAAGTATTCAAGGCGGGAATCCTATAGAGGAAGGACATTCCTATATTATGAGGTCAAATGAGGTAACCGCTTGGATCCATCCCAGCTCTTGTTCTATGAGCTTTGAAACCATCACAAACCCTTCAGCTGGTGGTGGACCAGCCCTCAGATGACTGGCCAAAGGAAGACAGCCCAGAAGGGAAGGAAGAACTCTGACCTTGGAGCCAAAAGACATGAAGGTTCTAATTCCTTCTCTGACTTCATTTTGGGCAGGTCCCATTTAATCTTGGGGGGCCTCAGTTTCCTCGTCCGCGCCGTGCCATGGCTGACACCACTTGCTGGGTCTCACTGACCCAAGTACTGCAGGGAACGAGGACGTTCTGTGCATCCAGCCTGTGACCCTTTACCCAGAAAAGGTATCATTACTGTCGCCAACGACAGCAGTACTGACCACGAGGACACACCCAATGAGGCAGAGCACCCATGCCCCCTGCTGCCCTGGGCTGCACTCCTGACCCCGACACTTCCCTGTCTCCCTCTGTCTCCGGGTAAGCCTCACTCCCATTCCTGCAGATCGATGCCGCCTCCCTGATTGCCGCCTCCGTGATGGCCGCCCCTTGTGCCTTGGCCCTGTCCAAGCTGGTCTACCCGGAGGTGGAGGAGTCCAAGTTTAAGGGAGCAGAAGGGGTGAAACTGACTGGAGGGTGAGCACAGCGGGAGGGTAGCCTGGGGGGGTGGGGGGTGGGGGGGGCGCAGGGGGGAGGGGCGGGGGGAGGGGGGAGGAACGCTGCGGGGGAGCAGGAGGGGGTCTGGGGGAGCAGAGGGGAGGGGAGGGAGGTGGGAAGAGAGGTCGGGCTGGGGGAGGAGGGGAGGGAGGTTGCAGGGAGCAGGGGGGTCTGGGGGGAGCAGAGGGGGAGGGGTGGGAGAGAAGGGGAGGGGAGGGGGAGGGCGGTGGGGGGAGGGGGCAGGAGCATAGGCCGAGGCAGCGGCGTCTGGTTCTCTCTGCCCAACGCCAGGCCCCCTCCTCCTTCACTGCCCCGGCTCGTGGCTTCGCGCCTTAATTTCCAGGCTCGGACCAGAGGGAAAGGCCCGGCAGGTCACATGGGACAGCGGCCTGTTGCGCGTGTGCTGGGGAGGGTCCTGAGAAGGCCCCAGGCCACCTGTTCCCGGGGCCTGGAGCTCCCGCACCAGCGTGTCAGTCACACAGTGACTCAGCACCACCCCTGATCGCCTCACCTGCCAACACCTCTTCCTCGTAGCCGAACAAGCACCGTGTGACCCTGGCTTTGGTGTTGAGAAGGCCCCAGCGAGCCTGTCCAGAGCTGCAGCCCTGCAGAAACAGAGTGTGGGCCACATCTAGAATTTTAAGTTTTCTAATAGTTGTGGTTTTTACAAAGTCAAAAGAAACAGGTGATTTTATTAACAAATTTTTTAATCCAGTATGTCCAAAATATTGTCATTTCAACATGTGATCAATATAAAACATTATTAATGAGCTATTTCACGTTCTTTTGTATTTGTCCCGAATCTCTGAAATCTGGTCCGCGTTCACGCTTACAACACACCTCGGTGCTGGCCAGCCTCCTCCCAAGTGCTCGGAAGCCACGTGTGGCCGGTGGCTCCCACACGTGGACACAGCACCGTGCCGGGCCTTATCCCGGCGCTCGGACCAGCCCCTTTCTCCCCCTGGGTCTCAGAAACAAAACAAAATACTTCGTCCAAGCTTCCACTCTGAGCCGACAGGATGCGGAGCCCCACTGTTTGTGGGGACAGGCCAATCATGGTGGTCCTTGGTCCCAAAACAGAGACGCCCAGAACCTCTTAGAAGCAGCCAGCAATGGGGCCACTGTCTCCGTGAAGCTGGTGGGGAACATCGGAGCCAACCTGATTGCTTTCCTGGCGTTGCTGGCCTTCGTCAACGCGGCCCTCTCCTGGCTGGGAGCCATGGTGGGTGCCCAGGAGCTCAGCTTCCAGGTACCGTTGGGCTGCCCACTTGGCCCGCGAGGGGCGGCCCGGGGACGGGGGGTGGGCGGCAGGGGGTGGACACCCCGCAGATCCGCGGCCAGCCCTGGTCCTGGCCCCACCAGCTGCCCTTGCCTTGTGCCTCAGCTCATCTGCTCCTACGCCCTGCGGCCTGTGGCCTTCCTAATGGGGGTGGCCTGGGAGGACTGCCCGGTGGTGGCGGAGCTCCTGGGGATCAAGCTGTTCCTGAACGAGTTCGTGGCCTATCAGGAGCTCTCCCAGTACAAGCAGCGCCGCCTCGCAGGAGCTGAGGAGTGGGTCGGCGCCAAGAAGCAGTGGATCTCCGTGAGTGTCCCGGTCCCCTCCCTGCGGCAGGGGTGTCATGCTGCTGCTCCTGGGGCCCCTGGCAGGTGCTGTCCCAGCTCCTGGACAGGCAGGGGACACACGGAGATGGCGCCCAGCCTCCCAATCCTACTGCCCTGGGCGACAAGATGGCCTCGGGTTTCACTGCCTCCTTCCCGAAGCCTCTTAGGAGGCTGAGCTGCAAGGAAAGAGCCTCTTTGGGGACACCTGAGATCTTGCCGTAGATGGGCCACCATCCTGTGTGGCTTTGGGACGGCCACAGAGCCTCGCCTCTCCTACTGGAAAGTGGTGTGATTCGTGCCACGGCTGCGCCCAGAGGGACATATGTGAGCGTCCAGTGAGCAGAGGGAGCGAGATAGGGAGGCCCCCCACATTCACAGCCAGCACATTGGATTCGGTTCCCCTGATGGCTTTTTCTGTGAAAATCTATTACTAAAAACTCTAGAGGTGCCCGGGTGGCTCGGTCGGTTAAGCATCCGACTCTTGATTTCTGCTCGGGTGATGATCTCAGGGTCGTGAGATAGAGCCCCGTGTTGGACTCCGCGCTCGGCAGGGAGTCTGCTTGGGATGCTCTCTCCCTCTCCCTCTGCTCCTCCCCACCCCTGCATGAGCACAGGCTCTCTCTCATTCTCTCGTAAAAAAACCAAAACTCTAGGGGTGCCTGGGTGGCTCAGTAGTTAAGCGTCTGCCTTCAGCTCAGGTCATGATCCCGGGGTCCTGGGATCGAGCCCCGCATCGGGCTCCCTGCTCCTCAGGAAGCCTGCTTCTCCCTCTCCCACTCCCCCTGCTTGTGTTCCTGCCCTTGCTATCTCTGTCAAATAAATAAGTAAAAATTAAAAAAAAAAAAACACCCAAAACTCTAAAAGCTCTATAAAATGAATGTTTCTAAACAAATAAAAGCTCTATGTAGCATCACTGAGAATAAAACCATTACCTGGCACCTCACCATCCTAAAATTATAGCTAGTGTTGTTTTATGCATTTTCTCCTATTTTTTCAAGGGAGAGTTTACCTGGTTGTCATTACAGCATCCATCCTGTAGTGGAGCCAGCTTTCCCCGCACCAACTGTTATGACAGAAACATCTTAGATGTATGCATCCTGACATATTTAACCAATTCCTTGCTGTGGGGCCCTCCTGGGTTCATTGCCTCATTTGGCTATTTTACACAGTGCTGAAATGAACAGCTTTGTGCACAGAACCTTTCCCTCCTCTCGGATCATTTCCTCCGGAGCTTTCCCAGATGTGGGATGACTGAATCACATGGCATGAATCCTCGTGCGGTTGCTCCCAGTGACTTTCCCAAAGGGTGGTAGCGACGGAAACGTCCCCCAGCTGGGCTGTGAGGGCTGACTTTACTACACACTAAGCAGCACTGAGCAACCTCCTTAAAAAAAGTTGTGCTTACTGTAACAGGCAATAGCTCATTGTTTTAATTTGCATCTCTTGGGTTACTAGGCACTTTGAAGGGGAAATATTTTTTCTTCTTAAATTATGTTTTAAATTGTAAGGGAATGTAGCCTTCAGTTAAAAATAATAAATTGTGTGAGATCAAAAGCACAGATTTCCCTGTCCTTGTCCTCAGCCCCTGTCTGTCTCTCCTCTAGAGATAATGGATGGGATGCTCCTTTAGGATCTTTTTTTACTTTGTTCCTTTAGTAAATATTGGTTGAGACCCCCAGGGTGCCAGGCACTCTGCGAGGCACCACAAATTAAAAGGGGAAGTAGACAGACACGGTCCCTGATGTCATGGAATGTAGGCCTAGTGAAAAGCACAAGGAAGTGAAGGAATAAAAAGTAAACCACGATTTGAATGAAGTTCTACAAAGGAAACAAGAAGAGGAAACAGAAGGGTCTTCCTTGGCTGGGCTAGTCAGAAAATGCTCCCCGAGGTGTAGCATTTAGGCCAAGACCTGGAGGGAGGAGAAGGGGCCAGGTGAAGCTGGGAAGAGCATTCCAGACAAAGAAAAGACAGGTGCAAAGGCCCTGAGGTTGAACAGCACTTGTTTGGAGAAACGAAAGGAGAGAAGCACAGTTAGAGCAGGTGGTAATTGTGGAAGAGACTGGCTGAGGAGCAGTAGAAAGTTCCTGAAGATTTGACATTTTACATTTTAAGATTCCTTGAGCTGCTGTAGAGAGAGGGTGATGGTACGTGAGCAAGCCGGATGCAGGAGCCTTAATATTTTTCCATCCATTTGTGTAAACTCTTTATGTTATAAGGACATTGACCATTTTCTATTATATTTTATACATATATATATTTCCTAGTCTTTTTTCTTCTTCATCTTGTATTTGGGGATTTTTCTTTTAACCGATTTTACACCAAATCTTTTCCTTTGTGATTTCTTCTATTATTTCTAAACTTAGAAAGTTATCTCCATTCCAGAAATCTGATAGGTATTAAATTCCTGAGACAGTATGGTGAAATATTTAAAAGCTTGAGTTTTGCAGTCAGGCAGAACTGAATTCCAATTCTTACACGGCCACCTTCTGGCTGTGTGAACCAGTTCCTCAGTTACTCAACCTCTCTGAGCCTCCGTTTGCTCCTCTCCAAAATGAGAATAATAATGCTACTTGTAAGTATAATTATTATTTGCCTATATTTTCTGTTATTTGCTGTTTAAAATATCAGTATTTATCTGCTTCAATGCTCTAGAATTGATTTTTTTATATGGTGTGAGGTATGATCTAAGCCATTTTTTTTTTTTATTCCAAATTGTTCCATTTGGCTCTTAACACCTCTTTCTCAGAAATTAAACAACTGTATAATTGGGAGGGGAAGGGGAATTACTTTGCTTAAATACCTGGTACTTTCCCTACGGTGTGACCCTTACAACAGCCGTCAGGCAGGTGCTATTATTCCCACCCTGCAGATGGAGACACTGAAATGTAAAGAGGCTATTGACTTGCTCAATCTGGGCAGGTGCTATTATTCCCACCCTGCAGATGGAGACACTGAAATGTAAAGAGGCTATTGACTTGCTCAATCTGGTCATAGGTGGGGACACGTGTGGAGCCCCACTGGCTGGGCTCCCAGTTCCTCACTGTCTTCAGGAGGCTGTCCTCAGTCCTCTTGCAGCCTGAGAGCCCCTGCAGGAAAACAAACTCCAGTCTATAGTGTTGGGAAGGGCCATTCACCAAGTGCCCCCGGGCACAGAGCTTAGGAAAGCCAACGCCAGAGGGCATAACAAGCCTGAATCAGACTGGGAAAGGGTGGCAATTAAGATAAGGGGACTGAAGGCCACAGGCAGGGGGCTGTTTCTCAGGTGGTGTGGCCTGAACTGACCTAGAGGCCATTGTGCAAGGCCTGGGGTGGGGGTGGGGTCAAGCACTGAGGGCTTCAAAGGTCAAAAACACACCGGAAGTGAATGCAACTAGGGCTGGGGAGCCAGGGTGGTATGGGGGTGCCCCGCCCCATGCAAGGGAAGCCCCACCTCATTCATATTCTGTCTTTTCAGGTCAGAGCAGAAATCCTCACGACATTTGCCCTCTGTGGATTTGCCAACTTCAGTTCCATTGGGATCATGCTGGGAGGCCTGAGTGAGTCCTGGGGGCCTCCCCAGCGCCCTGGGCGGTTGGGGGCCTGGCTCTGAAACAACTTCCTGGGATCCTTAGGCCTCAGTCCTCCCGTATGTCCAGGGCAGGGCCTGAGCAAGATGGCCGCGGAGGCTCCTCCCAGCCCTAGGACTTCTCTGCTGCCCGGGGGGGGGGGGGGGGGGG